>NW_019524236.1:63830-163904 GCF_002814215.2 Seriola lalandi dorsalis
GTAACATCCTGCTCCTATTCCATCCTTCCAAGCGGGCCTGCATTGGCGCTTAGGATTCACTTCACTCTGAAAATGTCATACTGACAGTGTGCAACCTTTACAAACCTACATAAAAGACTTGTATTCTCATAATGTCCTGTCACCTGAAACTATATTCTTATAACTTACATTTACTACATTTTTGCAGAATGAGAAAATAAAGCAAGAATCATATATATTCCAGCAGTCAAACACCGATGTACAGTAATCTCCAAAACTGACAACCAAGTTTATCGTCACTGAACCAGTTGCATATTTATCTGCCTCTGCTGTCAGGAAGCTAAGGAATTAAAAGTTTCGTAATCCTTACCACTATGAAAACAGATTTACAGCCACACTAGCACGTTAGCAGTATCCCAGATAGCCAACCAGGAGGCAGCAATTAAGATGTTAGGAGACAGGATCCACTCCCACTCTCACACACTCCAGCAGCCAACCGTGTGCAAGTGCTTGACATTGATACAAATCCCAAGGACTCTGAATTACTGCTGGCTGAGAGAGAATTAAACATACTATAAATGGGGCATTGTGGGGCTGATGGAAGGCAAATTAAGTGAGATACTATGTTCTGGGAACAAGGGAGAAAGAAAAAAGAGCAAAGAGGAACTGAAACAAACGGGCGCACAAGGATGAGTAAAGGGAATATAGTGACCCTATTCTACTGTTGGACTTAAGTTGTTCCGCATGAGTGTCAAAAAAATGCTTTACATGTAAATATGAAATATAAATGTGGGATGGGCTGGAGGAGGAGAGTCACTGAGGCTCTGGAGCTGTGCTGAAATAGCAGTTGGAATTTAACTTGGAGGGATGAGTGCTGGTGCCGTTCCTATCCATTCCCTGTAATGTGGGATGTGACAGATGGTGGAGGGGAGTGTTAAAGCTGGCCACATAAGGCCCACTGCCTGGAGACACACAAAGGCCTCTTACATTCCCTCTGCCTCTTTTCACTTTTTCTCAGTCTATCTGTCTCTAACCCTCTCTGGCTTTCCTCTGTCCCCTCTCCATCTCTCTAACCTATATCCTGCAGTCACACTTTGCTCCTCTTCCTTTACCGTTCCTTTCACACCCTCTTCTCTTCTAAGGTTCTCGTAACTCTTTAGTTAACCATGCTAGTGGCTAGGACAACGGTGCTTCACTTTGGTTGAGATTGAAATGTATAAACAACTATTGGATGGCTTGCCATGAAATTATGTACAGACATTCAGGGTTGCCAGAGGATAAAGCCTACTGATATGGATGATTCCCTGACTTCTGCTCTCGTGGCACCATGAGGTTGACATTTTTGGTGAAATGTCTCAACAAGTATTGCATGGATTTACATGAATTTATGTTCCCCTCATGATATATTGTAACAGCTTTAGCGTTCCCACAATTAGTATTATTATTTTTTAAGATTATTCTTTTGGCATTTTTTCTTTAATTGGACATGAAGAGGGAGACAGCAAGCAAGAAAGGAGAGGGAGGCATGACATGCAACAAAGGTTCCAAGTTCCTGGTACGTAGTATCGGCTGTACAATACAGCCGATACTACGCATTACATCTAATGCCATCATCAGGTCAAAGTTTCATTATGTCCAATACTTTGGTTTATGACCAAACACCTGCAAAACTATAGACATTCCCATCAGCGCCTGCTGTACTTTGTGTTTAGTGCTAATTAGCAAACATTAGCATCTTAATGTGCAGAGTATGGATAGTTAGCATGATCAACATCATACCTGCTAAATATCAGTATGTTTGCAATGTCATTGTGAGCATATTAGCCTGGTGACTAGCATTTAGCTCAAAGCACCACTGCACACAATAACAGCCTCACAGAGCTGCGAGCATGACTACAGTGGACTCTTAGTCTTTTTTTCTCTAATACTTGAGTCATCACTCTCTCCCTCACAGCTTCCCACTCTCAGTTAACTAGCAGTTTTATTATCTGTCCTAATCTGTGTGTGTCTCTCTCAGGTGCTTCTTTTTCTTCAAATCCTTTTGCTGTTTCCTGTTTTGGCTCTACTTGACTGTGGATACAATGAGTTGCCCTGTTCAACCGGCAAGTAATTATTTACACAATAGTCAACGTAGATGTGTCCCCTCCCATGCACATGTACAAAAACACAAAGAAAGAAAGATGGACAGTTACTCTCTGTACAAAAGGGGGAAGAAAGACACACAGATACAGATACACACACACACACACACACACACACACACACATACACACACACACACACACACACACACACACGCACACGTTAGTCTAGAGGCCATCAGTCTCCAGGGCCTGGTGGAAGTGATCTTCTTCAGGATGGACTTCATTATCAAATACAGATTTCTATTCAGCTCAAGACCAACTAAAGTTTAGACTGTCACTTGAATGTGAAATACCATACAGGCTGTTATTTTAGGAGCATGCTTTCTCCCCCACCTTCAATTTATACAGAGACATCAATAATTCATTGAGATATTAGGTGCATGACAATGATTTGTTCATTTGAAATTGTATAATACCAGTAAACATACAACATCTGCAATCTGTCTTACTTGTTCATTTCTTTTCTTTTAAAATGTCTTTCTTTTTCATTTCCAGCCATTTCAAAGGTTGCAGTTTCCTTTTTGTAAATACAATATTTTCACGATGTGTTTTTGTTTCACATCTAAATAGTCACATAATTACTCAAAATCCCAGAGGAACTTAACCCTGTGATGAATTCAGCCTTGCACACAGCTGTGTGTTTTAGCTACATCTGCAGCATGGTTTGTTTGCATGACCAAGAGAGTGTCCAAGTGGGACAGATAACATATTGTTTCCTGGAGGCGCCAAACACAGTGTAGCAATAATTACCCACAAGCCCCTGAGCCACACAATGAGGCATGATGACAGACAAAATGTCCCTGGAGTGAAAAAGTGTAATGTTTTTAATTTTCTGTATTAAATAAATAATATCAAATTATTACGTTTCACTGCAAGCCCAGTTATTTGCAGAAGTATGTGCTGTGTCTGTCAGTATATGCTCAGTGTGGTGCCAGCTGTGTTATAACAAGGGATATCAAAGAGAATCATTCTCTGAAATGGCAGCTGGAACAGAGATATTCAAACAGGACATATTAGGTTTTCACAATCTATGACATACATTACAAAAGTGAGTACACCCCTGTGCAATATCACTAACAAAGGAAATTGGTGTTTCAGACAGTGCGAAGGACACTGTATGTAATTAACCTCTATACACGGCATCCGAGAAGAAAACCATTATTCACAAAGCAGCACAAAACTGCAAGAACTGCCAAAGAACATGAAAAGAAGCGTGATAAATATTGGCAGCACATTCTTGGTCAGATGAAACCTGATGGGGTCCAGCATGCTTGGCGTGGACCTGGCCAGGACTACCACAGAGACTGCACAGTGACAGCTGTGAAACATGGAGGTGGGGCTGCATGTGTGCAAAAGGTGTAGGGAACAAGGCCTTTTTAGATAGCACGATGAATGCAAGTTTGTGTAGCCAAATACATTCCTCCTACATGTCAATGATCCCAAACACACTGTAAAAATCTGATGAGTTTTTAAGGAAGAGAAAAGTGAAAACGATAACGTGACCAACTATGTCCCCTGACTTGAATCCAATTCAATACAATCCACATTTCACCACATTACAGGCATCAAAATGTCCAAAGAACCACTTCTGCAGCATTATTCACTTCTCTGCTGCTGTGTGTTCTAATCACTGAAGCATCGAAAACCATAAATGCACTGCAAGGCAGGCGCTCAAACCAACACACACGTGCTCACAAGCCCACAAGCCATGCCTGGGGACTGAAGTGGAAGCAGTTTATGGATAGGGATACACCGAGGTAATGCAGGGCCAGGAATTGCTGTGGAACTATGGACTGAGTTGGTGGTCCCTCGTGACTAAATGACAAAAATAATGTAACTGACAGAAGAAACGCAATTTTAGCATGACACTGACAACTGTGTTTGACCAAGACACACGAGATACATCATGAAAGATACACAATCTGCTTAGTTAACGTCTTAGATCTTAGATTAGGTCTTAGCTTTTTAGATCAGTGTTTGAAACGCACTGAACGTCGGGCTGAGCAGCTGAGAGATGGTGGCTATTGACATTTCGACACTTTTTTAATGCAGACCATTAAAGGCTACAGGGACTGACTGGTACTAAAGAGACAGATAGTGTGATGGACATTAACATTGCTATGCGCTTAATGATAAGCAGTTCGCTTGTAAGAAAAAAGAGGGATTCTGCAGTGTGTCCCAGCTGGAATGCAGCCTACACAATGTTCTGACCTTTGAGGAGCTTGGTATCGACTGCCTCCTCCTATGACTGCGCCTTCATCTTTGTCCAAGTTTGACAAAGAGTTCAAAATTATAAAGCATAAGCAGCACAGTCTCACATGTTTCAGTGTTGAGTGACCTTAAACAGTGTAGTCTAGTGTATCACACTGATGTGTGCATCATCAAAAGCAATCAGCAGAGCCCAAGCAACATCCTGCTGTGTTGTTCCTGCAGACAAGTGGAGATAATGTCAACATGTCCAGGAGGTGACAGTCCACACAGGCACACAGGCTGTGAAAATCATCTGCTGTTGATGCTTCATGGAGAAGAAAGGGGAATGAATGGGAAGTAAACAGAAGAAAAGAAAAAAGAGAGACAACCACAAAAAAAAACTCTTGTCATTACTGGTTCCACCAACAATTCAACCTGAATGCAGCTTGTTCCCAAGCAACGAATCAGCAAGCCTTATTTTTTCCATTTATCCCTTGCTGACAGCTGCCTCCATGGGACAAATCTCATGCAGATAATACAAAAATTAAATAAACACACATAGTAAAATATTTAAACTTATGAACAGAGATCTGCTTTTTGATTTGAGCTTGAGCTTGGAGCATTTATTTTCCTTTTGCCAGACACTTGACTTAAAGGAACAGTAGGACATTTTGGGAAATACATTTACTCACTTTCTTGCCAGTGGTTAGATGAAAAGATCAATATGGACTATTTCTGGACTACTACTTGGCCTGGCACAAAGACTTCCTTGAGTCTCAGCTGGTTTCCTGGCAACCATACAGTGATGCCACGCCAAAAATTTGTTTGGCACATAACCCACTGTAAAACCCCTACTTGTTGTTTATACACGATTTTTGAACAACTGAGTCAGAACTTGTTAATTACTGAGCTTTAGAGGTGCTGTGGATTGTGTTACCATTGGACAAACGCGCATGCACATACACACACACACACACACACGCACACAAACACACACACACACACACACACACACACACACTCACACTCACTCACTCAGTGTATGACTCAATCACACAGCCATACGGTGCATTATTTTTCCTCCTCTGTCCCATCTATCAACCTCACAATGAGGCATGGGAACTGTAATTCTGGCTTTAATGACCATCCTGGATTCCTTTGCCCAGTACAGTGCAATGTCTTGGACTGTCCCCATTAATGTACATTTCCAAGTAGGAGAAATCCAGAAATAGCAACGGTGGAAAGAAACATGACCTCCAGATAGATTTTCATTTGTCGTGTCCTATTGTAGACCATGGGGAAAGGAGGAGCCGTCTGTCACTGCATGTCCCTTAACAAATCCTGACAGGCGGATACTATTGTAGTTTTACCACCTCAGGGGCTGGACTGAGCAGAAATGGGCAGCTGAAGCCCATTTGGAGCTGATATTCTTTTTTCTTTGGTTTTCCTTGTAGTTCAGTACATGGGTTTAACAGCAGAGTAGAAAAGCTTCAATGATTAAGGAGGAGGTGTACTTTTCAATGTCATATTATCTCTCTGATATTTTATAAATTAACTTTGCTTCATTGTTCTTTAGAGGGGTGTATTTTATTTGACAAGGCATTGCATGTATTGTAGTGCGTACGTTTTTCCCCAATGTTTGGTTGTCTAGAATTATAGGAACAGCATCAGGAGCTGATTAAAATGTTTAACAAAAATAAAGTTGTGCAACAGATGTCTTTCTGAGGAAATCTAAAACCCTGTGATGATGTACATGAATAAACAACTAAGTTGCAAAATGGAGTGTTACTCCACAGCAAAGTTATGCCAGGTCAGATGTGAGAATGATTTTGAAAGAGTAATATAATAAGCAACCAAAAGTCACTGGCCTTATTCTTCTCAAACAGATCTAGTGGTGTAGCCTTGACTATGAATCACAGCTTCTTCCAATGAACTCCAAGGCTTTGTGGCCTTGGAGCTCATTAACCTGCCACTGAATAGGTGCAGCTTCTTTGTCTCTGGTTTGAAGACTATAAATCAAACGGAGAGTCTTTGAATTTTGTTGCTATCCTATTTTTCACATTTCACATTTTGTGGTCTTGGTTTGAATTAGCAGCTAGAATAAATATGTTCATAAAAGTAAATTGCGTGTCGACCCACTGACCTTTCTAGTTATTAAACACTCTCTGTGACCTCCTGGTCAGCCTCAACCTCGAAACCTTATTACCACCGGTGTAACATTTTATGATTATTTCTGGACATTAAAACTTTCTACACTCGTGAATGGATTTTAAAAAATGCATGAATGTAAGGTGGAAGCTCTTCATTACATTTCCTTACCTCTGTAAAAGTCGGGCACCTCCCCGTGAAATGATGCATCTGTAAGAAAGGACATTATATCAGCATTTTCAACCATAACGCTGCAAACGACTCCTGATTTCAATTACTTCCTGTGTTCTTGACTACAGGTGAATTCCTCTCACTTCTCACAGGATACAACAAAAAAACTGATCAAAACCTTTTATTCACCATTATGAAGTCTCTTCAGTGAGGGGCAGGATTTTTGATAGAATGCCATTTTTGCTGCTGAGAATGTGATGAATGGCTGGAAAGCCAGCTTTTTGGAACGAAAGACTACCTTTACTGTGAAATCCACGACATCCTGTCCTTCACAATACAATACTAAACTAAAAAACTTTTGTGGTTGGCCTTGAGGGTTTAATAACTTATGGTGCATTTAGAGAATGGAGAAGACAGTCATACCAGCCAGATGATTAAACAATAACTATGACTGTTAAATACTCTCTGTCTAAGAATTACCATGGCCTGGCTGAACCACACACACTCTATGCTTTAGTTGTAGTAGTGTGTGCTTGACTTTTGCTCTGCTGTCAAAACATTAATGTCACATTAGCCATCAAACTTTATTCTTGTTGGGGCTAAACAAAAATGTCAAGCCAATGTTCTCTACCCACAATAACACCCTGAGTCTGCTGGTTGGCTGCTGTCTG
Organism: Seriola lalandi dorsalis; assembly: GCF_002814215.2. Taxonomy (NCBI): domain Eukaryota; kingdom Metazoa; phylum Chordata; class Actinopteri; order Carangiformes; family Carangidae; genus Seriola; species Seriola lalandi. Next base: position 71,134 of record NW_019524236.1, read on the forward strand.
TTTAGATAGAGCAGCCATACAGAGTTCAGCCCTGTGTGAGCTGTGCGACCGTATATGTGCTGTTGATGTATGTTTATCTGCCCATTCCTTCTCTGTAGCTGTATGTGAGAGCATTTCCAACAGGATATTCTGAGCTTTAGCTGCAGTGCTGCCAAAATCTAAGCTGCGAAGCTACAAGTACCTTCCCATATGAAAAAAAACAAAAGAGAGAAAGGAAGATAAATCTCCTCGGTCTCAAAGTCTGTTTGAGAAGGATGTGGTGAGAAGCCAGAATTCCCAATCCCAGCTCTCATTTTTTTTTTGGTTCATGTGAAATCTAGTCTGAAACAAGTGTGAACAGCCCCAGGTACGGGAACACAGCGGAGGTCGTATCTTTTTTAGACAGGTCATTTTCAGGCCTGCTGTTTTCTGTCCACTTTCCTTTGTTTCCAACACAGATGATTGCACAACGAGATCACAAAAAAACCAAATGAAAACCTGCAAACTCAAGGACCTCCAAGCGCATGATTGCCCAGCCTGGTTTGTCAGATATATGTTATCTTTGCCGCTTTTCCTACAATTTTACAGCTGGACCTGGTACGTATCTAATATCTTTCATCGAGTCCTGATTTAGCTAGTTTGCATTTACTCCTGACATTGAAACACATTTTTACTGTAGTCAATAAAAACAGATTTCTACTTTAATCCTTGAGGCACAAATCACTTCTAACGTCATTATATTCACTATGTTCTTGTGAGCTGGTGATTAGCAGCTTTTTGACACTTTGTCTTTCCTACTCCCCATTCACGAGTCCATTGGCAATCCAGTTTTGATTAATATTTTACTATCCGAGTTGTCTGCCACCTGTTTGTTTTTCATGCGTCGTAGTTGGAGCCACCAATCAAAATTTCTCTATTTGTGTAGTCGCTGTATTGCAGACACATTGCACAGACTGTTAGTGCCAAATGAATCTTTGCGAACTGGATTTTTGAATCGTTATACTTGATGAAGATAAAGAGCATACAAGTAAAACAGTCGAGTTAAATGAGCAATGTCCCTTTGAATTCTCAGTGCTGTTCACTGCCAATGTTTGAAAAGCAAATTCTCAGAGAGCAAAGTGTTCCCACTGCTGAACTAATTACAACATTTTATGTAGCACTGGTGCCAAATAAGTACAAATTTGTTATTTACATGTTTTTTATTTCAAGCACTGAGTTGAAAAATGTAATAACTCATACAGTCATAAAAACATTCAACAGTTATATGTAAGTAGCATGACTGAATGTAAAGAATGATTTTATACATGTGATGCTTTCATCCAACAGCAGTGATACAGAATGAATGTAGCTGATGTGCTACTGACCTGCAGGGGAGAGTGAGAGGACCAGGAGATGGAGGAGCAGGGTGAGGTGCAACATGATGCTGATGTAAGAACCACCTGGTGGGGTTACAGCTAGAAGCTCGGCTGATGGAACATTAGCAGGACATTAGCCTGGATTTCCTTAAAGAGACCTAAGAAAACAGGAAGAGAGAGAGATTGTCACATGAAGAAAAAAAAAAATCTTACAGAAAAAGATGTCAGCTAAAACTTTGAATATACATTAATATGATAAAACCTCCACTGCAATTCAGAGAATTTACCACAGTAACAAAATATATAAACTGGCAGTGCAAAAGAGGCTGTTGACCATTTTTTTATCCAACAAACCAATATTTATTGTATGAGATAAATAAAAATCAGGGAGCAAGGCAGGGACCCCTTACCCTAACCCGAATACAGTACATTCCTATTGTAAAACCAGCAGTTACAATCTGTGTGTGTGCAGGGCTGCAAATAATAATAATTTTCATTACTGACTAATCTTTTTTCAATTGAATGATCAATTGGCTGTTTGTAAAATGTGCAAAGCTAGTAAAAAAAAAAAAACATTGTGTGAAAGTTGAGTTTCTAACAACATTTTTAAAGTTTTTACTGTTTTTTCTGTTGTAAATTTACTTTAATAGTCAATTTGTAAATTCATAGAAAACAGAATAAAACCGCAAGGCGTCATATTTGAGAGGATGCAAACAGAATATATCTTCTTTATACTTGCTTCAAACAATTTACTCTCAAAAACATTGTTGATTCATTTTTTGTTTACAGACTAATGGAATATCTAATCATCTCAGGATTGTCTTAATGGCACTATCCATTAAAGGAGACATCTGTCTCATATGGAAGGCTAACTGTGTATGTAAACTGTATCAGGATCAACCTGTGTCGTAGCCTAGGACAAGCTTCACCAACCAAAATGCACAGCGCTGCAGCAACTTAGCCGTGTCTCTGCTTCCTGCCAGCCTCCAAGGCACAAGCTCTTTGATTGGTTGCCACCTGATGATTGACATTTGGACAGTTGCCAGAAGAAATCCCGTGTATTGGTTTAGTCAAGCAGGCAATTTGATGCTCACTCACTGTTCCCATGATGTTAACACCACACCAGGAACCACCAGCGCAACACTGGCTATCAGCCTCATGCCCAGTAACACAATATGAAAAGCACCAGCTGTCTGAGTGTGGACGCACACTGTGCTGACAGAGACAAGAAGAGGAGACAAAGATCATTTCTCCATAATGGTGGAGAATATTCTCCATATAATTGATATTCTAAATCAGATCAGACTGAAAATGTTTCATGTGTTCTGAATAATCTGATTTATAAAACAAAGCATGCCCCCCATTACAGAGGCAAATATCCTCAGACTGAGACAGGTCTAGAAGATAATTGTTTTATAATTTCAGCTTATAGTAATAGGAGATTCTGAAACAATCTCGCCCCAAAAACAGTGAAAGAATACTAATGTGGCCAGATGAAGGTCTCTCTCTTAGATGGACCAAGGACTTTTGAGTGATGCTCAGAAGTAATTTATTCCCCAGCTAATCATTTAATTAAGTATTACGCCAAAAGAAAGAACCTTCAGGGAAATTATATGGGAAATATGTCACCGTGCAGGTAACAGAGCAAATTCTTAGCATCAAAATCAAGTCTCTTGACATATTAAGAGCTGGAGAAGAAATACTGTAAAACAAATCTCTAATTTACACCATATTTCTGTCAGAATAAGTCAATTTTACTCTTAATGTCTTTTCAGTGTGTGTTGACCAGCGCACTGTCAAACTCACAACCAAATGGAACACCTCATACATTCAAGCAAACCTGTCCATTCATTCCCAAGTTGTGCTCGCCTGGTGTGTTGATTAGAGTGTAATTGAACATGAGGCAGATACTATTGATTCTTTGTGCACAGCCTGAGGTGTCAGCTGGCGGAGACTCGGAGGTGTGACAGCAGGATTGAGATCTCACAGTCTCCAGACAAATGGAGTCTGAATGGATGATAGAAGAGAGTCGGTGTAATTTTCCAGCTTTGCATGACGCAAACAAAATCACATTTAAGAATAAACATGCAAACACTGCCAGACAAAAACGAATTAAGAAAAACGGGGAAGAATTACTGTTCAACTATACCACACACACAATAAGTTGGACATAATGTCCGAGCTGTACAGCTGCAGGGAAGCAGTACAGAGGAGATTTCATTTTCACGCTGGCCTGTATCCTAGCAACACCTTTCAAAAGGAGCAGTTTGTGTGCTGCGGGGGGCCTTTTGTGACCGGCAATGAAACTATGCAAACACTCATTTTAATCTGGAACAACACCGCTGTTGTGGAACGGAGACCTAGGGTGCTGTTCTCATCTATTAAAGACATTCATCTCTTGCTGTCTTCAGACAAAGAGATAAAAAAATAAGTTTATTAAGAATCTTTCCCTCTCATTCACTACTTCACTCTGCAGCTACATTTTTACAGTAAGTATAATTTCTGTAACTCATAAATCATAAATGATCTTAATAGATGCACTTAGGAGATTAGGGGAAACGACAAGGAGCCTCATTATAGCGTCACAGTACATTGTGAAAGGACCAATCCCATCTATCCCATTTAGAAGTGTCATTGAATTGATATACTGTAAGAAACCATCAGACCGGCACCACACAGAAAGGCAGCATGCTCTTATAATCAGTATTAATGGGGCCTCCTACCTCTCCTGTCCTATCTTAGCAGCCAGAATGCATGTGATGAGAGCGCTCCAGTCATCACAGTAAATCACAAGGCCCAGACATGACAGCCCTCAAACAAGGCCATTTCTTCTCCGCCATAAATCACACCCTGGATGTTGCCAGAGCTATTACTGCTTGTGGTTTGATTTTTGTGGTTTTCCTTGTCAAGGTTTTTTTTTCCTCTCCCAGCTTCATTTTGCTGGCTGAATTTCAATCTCTTTCTCTCTCTCCCATTACTCCCATTAGAATTCTCAACCTCATTACTCCGAAATCAGAAATCATATTACATCGAGCGGAGGCTGCTGGGGGCAGATTTGGGGATTTTACTGTTGCACTCTGATGACCAATACTGTCATCTGTGCTTTTTATCATGACCCCATAACCCCCTAAGGGCCTTATGGGCTCAGCGAAAGTGAGTAAAAACCCCTCCTTTTCTGTGCTTGAGCTGATGCGAGCTGCATAATCAAGTGGGGAACTTTACAGAAATATGTCTTTCCCTATCAGCTGGGGCAGATCCATCGATGTGGGGGAGGAGGAACCAAGGGAAAAGAGGGTAGGGTGGAGGAGGGGATGATGGAGGGGTCAGAGTGGCAGTAGGCTTCAAAAACAAGATGTTGCTCCAACAACCCCACCCCCCCCTACCACCACCATCACCCTTTACACACAAACACAATCAACAGAGCGACCACGATCGGTCATTAACAACAGATTTGCTGTAATCCTGTGAAGGGAATCCAAGATGGGGTTAACACTGGATTGGTCTTAATCAGTTGGAGAAGGAAAAATGAGCACTTCTTAGACGTCGTGCCAGCTACAGCAGCATCCACATCATGTCTGAATTCCAGGGGGATGCAAACATTTCTATCATGTAGTAAAGACGGGCAGAGCTGTTAAGAGCTGAAACAATCAGTCTACTTATTGATTAGTCGATCGACTGAAAATGTATCTTCATCTGTCTTGATAATCAATGTATTGCTTCAGTTATTTACTGAGTAAAAATGCCAAACATTATCTGATTCCAGTTCCTGTGAGGATTTTCTGCTTTTCTCTGTTTTATATTATTGTAAAGTGAATATCTTGTTGAATAAAACAAGCAACCTGAACACCCTGAGCACTGGAAAAACCATTTTAACTATTTTCCCACATTACATAGACATAACAATTGACTAATCAAGATGCCTCACAGTTGTATGCCTACGCAAACAAATCAAGTTGAAGGCAATATAGTCACAATCTCCCCTTCCTGGTTTACAGCATTTAATAATGGCCATAAGTGTTTGTTTTTTTTAACATTATGACCTCAGTGAATTAAAATGTCATCACTTCATCATTTTATCCTATTAGACAACTGTGTTAAATAGTGTCATAATCAGTATATGACTTATTGAATTGTGGCTAAAAAAGGTCACCATGATCTTGACCTTTGACCTCTGACCACCAAATTCTAATCAGTTCATCCCTGAGTCCAAGTGGATGTTTGTGCCAGATGTAATGAAATTCCCTCTGGGCGTTCCTGAGGTATCATGTTCACAAGAATATGAGATCACCGTGACCTTGACCTTTGACGTTGACCCCCAAAATCTAATTTGTGCAGAGTCCAAGTGAACGTTTGGCGGTCTTCAGATGTCACATTCAAGGGGCCAAAAATGTGATTGTGAGGAGAGAGTGACCTTGACCTTTAACCCAAGTCCAAGTGAACATTTTTTACCAAATTTGGAGAAAAGAAAGGCGTTACTGAGATATGGCATTCATGGGATGGGAATGGAGCAAGTGGATGGGGAACCCAAAAACATGATGCCTCCGGCCACGGCTGTCACTGGTGCAGGGGCATAAAAAAAAAAAAAAATCGATAATGAAATAGAATAATCAATAATGGAAATAAATGTCAGCAGCAGCCCGAGTGTTGTTGGTTTCTCATATTATGTGAAATATTTTATCAACTGTTTGGCTGGACAATATATTCACTTTTAATCATTTACTGCTGATTGTTTTTATCGATCTGTGGGATTTTAAAAGTAATATTATGAAATATTATGAATTACTTTGTTTTCTGAATTAAATGAAAAAAAACAAGTAGCATATTTAATTTCTCCCACAATGATTTCTGTAGCAGTAAAATGCCACCTCATTTTCAACACCTGAATATCATATTGTGATATACCGTTTATTAAACGAATAGTTCAACACCTTGGGAAAGATGCTTATTCACTTTTTTCCAACGAGTTAGATGAGAAGATTGATACCACTCTCATAACTATATGGTAAATATATTGGCAGATTTTGTTACCTTTGGAGAGAGCCTGGCTAACTGTTTCTTCCTGTTTCCAGTGTTTGTTCTACTGCTGTTGGCTAGAGCTTCATATTTAGCAGACAGTGTATTTCCCAAAATGTCAAACACTTCCTTAAATACCAAGATATGAGAGATGATGGCTACTCATCCTAAAAGCACACATTTTTTGATATAGCAAATAAGATTTAGTGACACCACATAATGCTGATGCCAGAAAAACAAGCAAGACCGGGAGAGGAATATTGATCCAGATTAAATTAAGATGAAACAGTGAGACATTGGGTCTGACATCATCCGTAAGAGGCAGCAGTGACTTAGTCTGGTTTAAGGGGCATTACTGCTCAATCTCTTTAGCGCTATTTATCCAGAGCCTACTGAGAGTTGCTGTCCTTCTGATTCACATTCATGAAACTATAGACAAACATCCCTCACAGCTACCCAGCAAAAACCACTTCCACTGACGGGGGAGTTTGATCACTTAATTTTTCCAACAGGAATTCAGAGAGTAAGCACATTTGAAGCCAGTTTACCAGACACATTTCTCTCTCTTTCATGCTGCCAAAGTCTATTTTTAGAAGTTGATATCTGCCTCAGTGTCACATATACTTTCTCTAGTTTTATAACATGTTTCTTTATAACAGATTCTGCTCAGTTGAAAAAGCCAAAGTGTATGAGGTTTGCTATCAAATGCTCACTTCAGAAATGTAGTTTGACATGATTTTCTCTTAAACGGAAAGCAGGAAATAGAAGCAGCACAAACCTCCTCACATCTGCTGAGATCAGACAGCTGATATCACTAAATATTGTATTTTTACATAAATCAGGATGACACACAAGCTGTGATCCATTTCATTTTTATGCTGAATCAGTGTTATTTTACCACAAAGCAGTAGTGATGCTCTAAGTCAAACTTATGAATTATTTATGACAAAATCATTGATTTGGATTCCAAAATGAGCCATGGACAGCCGGTGTGTCTCCTGAACCTCAGCTCTGAAACAGGCACTCCTCCTGTTCTGTATCTGTGTGGAAAATGAGACTGTAGTTGGCTACGGATAAACAGGTTTATATCTCCCAGAAGAACCACAGAAGGATTCAATTAAATAAAAAGATACAGACATAGGCTATCCAAGCTTTTTACACAGCAGATAAAGCAGTAACCCCAAAACACGCACAACACCTGCAGAAAAAGATGCTCCCTGCACGCTTTGTGCTGCACAGGCCCCCCTGTCGCTAAGCAGGAACTGGTTTCGTCACTTGATGGAAAAAAATAACTTTCTCAGAGTGTAGCAGCGTGATTTCTTCTGCAGTCACAATTTATTTTCCATTTTTTCCCTTTAGGAGGAAGCCCCTGCAAGAAATAAGACTTTCTGGCAAATGTCAGTATAACGTCATCATCATTTGAATTCAAGTCTGCATTAATAATTCAGGTTATTACTTGTTGTGTGCAACCTAGCGCACGGATTGCTTTCAACTGTAGTTATTTTTGTCTTTCCCTGGCAAAAACACCTCAGTACCTCCTGAACCCAGACGACAGACAGACTCGGTATGAAGTACTATTCATGTTGTAATCCAGCTGCAGAAGATCCAGTCATGGCTCGTTCACTGTGTCAATCTGTCTCCCTCCCCCTCTCTCCCTCCCACCTTCTCTCTCTCTCTGTCTGTTTCTCTGTCTCTCATCCAATAGACGCCACCATGCTAATGTAAGCTATTTATCCCAACCCCTGCAGTCAACACAATGCCCCCCAGGGTCACACAGACTCAGCAACCTCAGCTGACCTGAATATCAATGACACCAGTCATTCAACCCATGAAAACTGGAGCTGGACCGCTGTATGAATTATCCTCCACTCATCATGTCTGTAAACTAATGCAGAAGTGCAACATCAAACAAATGATTAAAAAATGATTCTAACTTTCGTCTTTGATGTCACAGTTTGTTCACAAGGAAGATATCATCGGATGCTCCTCCTGAACTGTGATTGACAACCCAAGAACTGAGATGACAGCTGATAATTTTTCTATCATGGGTAAGTATACCCTTACGCTTCTGCAGTGATGATTTAAGTGTGCTTTAACCATTTCTGTAATAGCCTATCACCTGCAAACACACCGCAGAGATGCGCTTCTTAATTCATCTGCCCTTTGTTCAGTGTAACATGGTAATCTCAAGCATGGCACACATATAGAGATCATACAAAGAAAAAAAAAAACATCTGTGCGAAATTTGTGTAAATACCAAAATCAAATAAATAGGATTTGGCAGGAATGAGTAAGCATGATATAAAATGATCTTTCATCTTTGGTATATTAAAGACGATTAACCAAGACTCATGCTATCAAAGGAGTGTCCTCTTCTGCACTTGGATGTTACCATTGTTCGTAACATTAAACACTAAAGACACTAAAATAGTTTTGCAGTTTCTTATGTAAAGGTACAGTAATTCTTCATAACACAGAAATTTATTGACCTTTCTCGGCAACAACCACGAAACATTCTATGGCAGCATGATATTGCCCAACACGGGTCCATATCTGGAATAGTATATGTGCTTCCAAGTATGGAAAGTATGTCACATTGTGTTTGATAAATTGTGCCATACAGGCAAAGGTCAGAGGAGACTCTGACACTCCATAAAGAAAGAGCATTCAGCTTAATTACTTCATGCTATATCTGTCCAATAAAGATATTGGCTGAGAGGTTTCTATGGCTGAGCAGTGATGTGCTTTTGAGGCTACATATCTTGGTCCCCATTCACTGATGGCCATACACTCCGCTGTAAATAACTGTAATTACTATGTGACAGAGTGCTGCGTACAGCTGATGGCAGAGCTATACAGATAAGAGAGAGGAGTTCATATATAGCAATTAGTGCATCCTGAAGGATAGTGAGTAAAACAATCAGAACCTTCAGACTGCACAAAGGAAAGCCTTTTGGGGAAAGTGTGAATAAAGTGCATTAATTCCGCAATGGCTACCTACAATACATGGCAAACAATGGAAAGATTAATCTATTATTCATCCCCTTATTGGATTAGGGAGTGTGAATCCAACATTAGGCCACAGATTAACAAAGGGAATGTTTAAACATAGTCATAAAATAAGCCATAAATATCCTGCTTAACTGCATTATGATCAAGAAGAAGTGGGCGGTTACATATTAAACCATCACCACACAAACCCATAAGACACAAAGGAAAACAATCAGGGCATGGAGTGTGTGTGGTGTGACTCTGCTTAGTGCTTACCTTGCTGTGGAGAGCTATCATGCCAGCGGCTATGTGACAAGATGAGCTACTTAGCAGCCCGTGTCCCCATCCCCTCCAACATGCACACCCTGCCAAGTGTCCTAAATACTCCTCTCCATTGTCTGCCTCAGCAACGAGCAGTGCTGCTGGATGGAAGCAGTCTCTCCAAGGTGGAAAGGAGGAGAGAGGGACGATGGGAAAAGAAAAGGCTAATTCCCCGAACAGGACAGGGAGCCATGCAAATGGGACGCCACTGAAGAAGCCTCCCTGCAGTGAGAGCGCTCCACAGAGGGGTCTTCTCTCGTCACTGTGGCCAAGCTGGGGTTTAATCTTTTAAGCCCCCCTGTCCCACTCACACACACACACGCACACACACACGCACACACACACGCACACATGCAGGAACACACCAGCACAAAAAATACAAATTGAAAACACATACACAGACACACACAAGTTCACCCCCTCTCTCCCCTATACCCTAACTTCACCACCACCCTCTATCCCCCCGACTTCACTCTCATCATTAGCCTGGCAGTGGGCCAGACATGTCATCAGCACTGTCATAATCATCCCCACTACTGTCACATTGAAAGGTATTTTGCCCTGGAAAAGACGCTCATTGCTGAGAAGCAGAAAACGCCCAGAAAACACACGCTTTGCAAAAATATTGGGCAACTCTGTCGGAGACCAACGAAGCGACGATAAGACATGAAGGATTGTTGCTGTGATATGGATTACTCACTGAAATGATATAATTCTGCCAGTGCTCAGAACATTCTGCAGTTCACTTCCCTACATCTTTTGCATCTCTTATTCTATTTATCTTAGACAGCCAGTAATAGTTGAGCTCTTCTTTGAAGTTCATCCATCTCCTGTCCTTGAACAGAAGAAGGATTAAGTCTACTTTTTTTTTAAATTATTATTAACAAATGTGCACACTGAATATATCAAAGCTTTCAGTTGTTAAAGGCATCATCTGGCACACATTACCACCATAAAGTTGGATAATGTGCTGTACTGTCACTTTAAATGCAGGAACTAACGCTTAATAGCAACGATGTTTTCTAAAGTAGCTGTATTTAAGTATGCAAGAAGGATATTAGGCTTGTATCGTAAGTTACACAAAATAATAGTTTTTCAATCTATAACTCAAAGCCTTTTATTATTATATTTATGAAACTATCAGTAATCTAGTAAAAAAGCAGACAGATTGTGACTATTTATCAGCCCATATGAGCTTATCGCCCGATGCCAAAAAAAAGTTTGAGGTAGTTTTGAAAAAGTATCTCCATTACATTGTTTGTCCACCAAAGAGCAATGTCCCACTCAGTACATACAGTATATTCATCTCAATTCTCAAAAATATTTACTGTAGTTAATTTGAATATCTGCAAATATAGTCTTATCATTGTCATTTAAATCAACCTTTAAAAAAAAATCCAGTATGGTTGGCAATAATTGCAACTAAATGATTTGCTACTGACACCGTAAGTGTCTGAGTTTATTTTCAGACTTAAGGGTCATAACTACCACTTTCTGAAGAGGAAAGAAAAATGAGAGCTAAAGAAAAGCTAAGTAATGTGCCTTTTACTCAAGAGCCAGTAGACAAGACTCTGAACCCGAACCTCTCCAGTGGAGCTGCTCATGGTCAAAACAGCAAGAGGAATATATCTTATATTAGGTTTAACTGACTGCTCTGTTCTGGGAACAGGAGGCAGCTACCATTAAACAAATTCTCACATAGTGCCTCTGGGTTCCATTAACTGAGAAAATGCTGAGCAAGTGTTGCAGCGATTTGGTAGAAGGGACACTACAACAGATTTAGGAGAGATAGAGCCTTGTAAGGCCCACACAACAAATGTGTCTGAGTTTCAGGAAGCTTTAGGTCTGTATTACCTCATGTAGTAGCATTTGGTACTGCCTGGACCCCACCCAGCCAGATCTGACAACATGATAAATGGTCATCAGGCTAAAAAGAAACAAAAAGGCTCTGTGCCAGGACTACACAACCCGGTGCAATAAATTGATTAAAATTATTGGATTTCATGGTGTTTAATCATGCAGAGGTCATATACCCTACTACCATATATCTTAGTGGGTGATTCATGTCCAGCTACTGCTTTAAGGAAAGGAAAGGCATCTTAATTGATCTTGATTCACTCCTAAGGCCTTAAATTGTGTCAGGGATGACACGGACAGGACTGAAGAAGTAGAAAATACAGCAAAAACAAGACCCACTAGTCTTATCTAAAGCTGTAGGTATCATTAACTTTGTCGGTCATTCAACTTAGTGATTACAGAAAATAAAATGTTACAATAAAAGGAGAGCAAGCGGTGAGAGCAGTGTGGTTGAGTGTGATTGCATTCGTACTGAAATGTACTCAGTGAAATCTGGAATTTACAAACGTCTTCACTTAACCTTCAAATCATTGAAGCTAATGGATAAGGTCAAGAAAGCGACAGATGATGCTTGAGACCAAATCCAGTCTAATGGCTTCCATTTAGATCAAACAGACGGAACAATAACAAGCCAGGAGAATTGTGCAAAGAAGCAAGACGTACCATTTCTTCCTTTTAGCAGACACTCGGCTGCTATTCATAAACCATGAGCTCGCTTGCTAATCAAAACCACCGCAAATCTCTCAGAAGCATACAGCATGTGGAGCAGGGCACGGAGAGCAGCGGCAGAGCAGAAGGCTTGTGCTTGGCTGGATTCACTGCTCCGGCTGTTTTTCTTCCAATGTGATTTACCCAATCTTTCTGACTCAGCACAATCCCACCACAGACAGGAATAAAAGGAGGATCGTTTCCCTCCTTCTTCTGTCTATGTTACCGGAGCTACAGGACATCGAGATGGGTGAATAAGACTTTGTGCTGTTTCACAACATCACTCTGACCAAGACAGACAAAAACAGCATGAACATTTACAGTTGACTGTTGGTGTTTGTTTCAGTGAGATAAAGTAGCTGGATATCTACCAGATGGAAAGGGTTTGCTTTATCACTGGAAAGTCTGCAACTAAGAGCTTTCAGAACATCAGTTTCATTACATAAGGGAAGGACTGATTTGATTTTCTGACACTAAATAAATAATCAAATATCAAGAACTCTCCTCTAACAAAAGCACATTTTGTAAAAGTGCACAGAAAGCATAAACAAGACATTTCTGATATCGCATTTGATGCGCATGAGGAGTTCTCCATTGCCTTGGCTTTTGTTCAATATATTAAACTGGCTCTAATTTGTAATCATAAGCAGTGAAATTAAAAACCATCCACCATTCACCAATTATCTTTTAGAAGATCTGTCTGTAAATCATGATCAGCAGCTGATTGATCATGCATCTAATTGTGCAAATTAGTAAACCACCAAACTCTACCTACTTTTTTGCTCCAACTGGTTAAAACAAACATTTAACATTAATTGCAAATACAGTTTAAACTAGATTCTGTAATAACACGTGCTACAAACTATTTGACACTGATAGAAGGCATGTGAGCCACTTTTGACAAGTATTTTAGCTGTCTGAAATCTGCTTTGCCCTGGTTTCTGCTCCCTATGATTTTATTTGATGTGGTGTTGCATGTCAGCAATATAATGAGACTGGATGCATGAAAGGAAGAACAGCAATACATATTCAATGGCACTGTTTATAGCTCTTATGAAAGGTTCCTGTCCTCACAGACTTTCTGCAGAGAATTGGGGGTCTACAAGCTATCTTTTCATTGCCTTCATACATCAATTGTTCTTTCCTTCTAACTTTCAGTTGTTGACCATGTTTAACTGGTTTTATTCCCACAAACACCCTTTTGTGCTTCTTTGCATCTGAACTGGTATTTATGGGTTTTATTGATGGATCCAAGGCCTTTACCAGAATTGATCAAGAAAAAAAATTTCAGAAATGTTTCTGCTAGTCGTGTCCCAAAGTATATATATAGAAAACTAGTATGGGGAAAGGTTATGTCTGCCCCAGTTTATGTAAATAATGGTGTATGCCAAGGTGGAATTCTGTCTCTTGTTTTGTTCAATGTGTATATGGATATGACTTATCGAAACAACTGAATGGGTGTAACACAGACTGGCTTGTTGGAAACTCTGTTATCAATCATCCTATGCATGCTGATGACCTGGTTGTTTTTAGTCCATACAGTGCTGGACTGTAGCAATAACTGAAGGTGTGCTTTCAGTACTGCAAAGATTATGGCATTGAATGTAATGCCATTATAGAGATATTTATGGACAGATATTCATGGACAGTCATATAAAATCTATGCTCAGGCCAATGTTGCTTTGGAAGTTTAGTATGTGTTCTCTCACTCTTAAATGTTCATTATTTAGATCTTTTTGCACGCCTACTCTATGTATACATCTTATCTTAGCTTGGTGTAACTACGGGAACAGTCGTATGGAGTGGCATATTATGGGTTACAATGATCCGATGAGGTTGCTGCTTCAGGTTCCCAGATGGCATAGTGCCAGTCAATTATTCGTGTTCTCTGGTGTTCCTACATGTGAGGCACTTCTAAGACATCTGATGTACAATTTCATGCGTCGCTTGAATGAGTCAGAGAACAACATCACAGATGGTTTTAAGCACCCAGTACTCATCCAGGCTCAGAAAACACTGGAGAGATAGCCTACATATCAACTGTTTTTTTTTAAATTGAATGATGAGTCTCATATAAACTTTGCATTGAATTGAACTGAATGTGTAGGCGGTGTCTGTCCTGCTCAATATGCAGTGAACTGTCATTTACTATAGGTTAAGACACAGGTCAGTGAATCAGATTTTATTCACGTGCCACACATGAATAAATTAACTTGCATGACGCTAACAGGGCTTTACTGCTGCCATTTATGGTTGATTGATAAAAGGACAGGCACAACACGTTTCTCAAAGACTTGAATTTAAGCCAAAGTAAATTGCCCCTGATTGCCCGGATCTGATCCTTTCTCCAAAGTCTTTTATTGCTGCTCAGTGAGTCAGTCAAAGAGAATAGAAGCAGGACGAGCCACCCAACTTGTGACAGAGGAGAGGAACCCAATTGGACCCAAATTCCAAAAGGAGCTTTTGTGTGCATGTTAATATGAGAAGTGCTGGGAGATTTGAGAGAATGAGGGTACCTTGAAAGGCAGTCAGCTCTCGTTGCAAGTGTTTTTTTGGTTTTTTTTAAGTGTGTCAGCTGGTGAATGAGGGAGGGAGTATGGAGCAATTGGATTAATTAATGGGAGAGAAAAAAAACACACACATACTAATTTATTTTTACCAGCTGTGATCCATGTGTGACAACATCTACTTAAGCCCCTGAAAACATGGTTTCTATAACATGAAAAAGTCTTGACAATTTAAGAAAAAAAAACTAAAGTTTGGGGGGAAATCCTTATTTATTACTTCTTAAAAGTTTAACAGTGAAAAACATCTGCTTCATCAGGACTGTGTGTGTGTTTTGATCAGATCTGGTTAACAGTGGCCTGGAGACATCAGCGACAACCCCAAAACAGTGGCCATAATTTGATTCAAATGGCACTGCTAGTGGTGCACAGCACTAACTGCCAATATGTTTTCCACTTCAAACCAGAGAGAAGAGCAGAGAGAAAAACACAAATACAAAAATCAAATATATCTCATCTGAAACAACCAGAGCTGTTCAAACCTTGGCAGAACATTTTGTTTTGCAACGTAGAATCCCATTCCTCAAACTAAAGAGGCTGATGGAGAGAATGGGTTTTCAGGGCCTCTATCTAACCGACCCCCACATTTAGGCTATTCAAGTTATTTCACCTTAGGTTATCATTGGATTCTCTTCTTTGGTGCTTTTTCCAAAGTAAGTTGGTCAATATTCAGTTCGCTTAATTGGTTGAAAATAATCCATCCATCACCTTAATGTACTGATGAAAAAAACATTTTTCACATGCAGAGTTGGCTTTCACATGACAGCACAGAGAGAGAGAGAGAGAGAGAGAGCCTGAATGGGTGAGGAGAAACATGTCACGCTGCTGTTGATTGTACAAGCACAGTGACATAAAATTATGCATAGAAAGTCATTATTTAAAGGTCATAGTGACTCACATCATATGGTGTTATGGTTGTGAAGCAGCTTCTGAGCTGGAAAAACGATCACCACAAGCTACATTTCCAGTGCTGTCCACATACTTAAGGTCTACAAACACAACATACATGGATGAACAATGCATATATAGGGCACAACACTATCACAGCATATGTGATGATGAAGCTGGACTATTTGCCCTAATAGGCTGGGTGTATAGGACACATGCCTCAGAGTTGAGGCTCGATATGAATAAACCATACTATACATGTGACAAGTATTACACAAAAAAGATGAAAATAGGCAATGATTATTTAATGAACGCCGGCCTAGGCGGTTCAAACATGCACAAGCAACGCCTCAAGCAAGAAAAGTTTAAACATGGAATGAAAAACAATTGCGTGACACACATACAAAGAGGAGGAGATACAGCAAGAGACACAGATACTGTATCCCCACCACTTCTTTTTCCTTTTTACAAACTAAAAGAGACGTGTACAGTAACCACACACACACACAGACACACAGACACACACACACACACACACACACACACACACACACAATGCTTCAGTACATTCATCCTTTCAGTGTGCAACACTGCAGTGTTGAGGTAGGATGCTTGATTCTGAGAGGCAGATAATGAGCTATTCCCTCTGCGGAGGACAGAATCCCAGAGCCAGCAGAGTTGAGCTGTGCTGGAAAACACACAAACATACACACAGACACGCACACACACACACACACACACACACACACACACACACACACACGTGCTTACAATAACCCAAGAGAAGCAAGTAAACTTCCTAACTCTCTGCTCTGCTCTAGCACCTCTGCACAGCACAAACACACAAACCAAACAGTGAGCCCACTCCACCCACCTCTGTTCCCAAACACACACCCTGAGGTGCACACAGACGCACCCCTGGTACGCCTGCAGCTTAGGTCCCGTTAGCGTTGAGTTGGCAGCAGTAGGGCCAGCTGTATATCTCCCTCTAACAGTACGCCCCAGGACAAACTGCTAGTGCTGGTTAGCAACCACTGTCATGGCATCCTGCCCCCTTCTGCCACAGACACTCAGTGGCACAGAAGCCCCCTCCATCACAAACACACATAAACATTTAGCTGTCAAATCATAGGGCTCCCCAGCTGTGACCTCACATCACAGTGGAGGAGTAGGAAAGAGAGCATAGGAGGGAGGGAGAGAGAGAGAGAGAGAGAGAGGAGGGGGCTGGGGTTGCATATGTGAGAGAGGGAGAGTATGGCCAGAAAGCATGGCAGCCACAGTAGGGAGGAAGAAATTGCTACAGCAGGGGGGATAAGTAAGAAGACTACAGTACCAGGTGAAAGATGCTGCTGTGAGAAGAAGAAGAGGAAGAAGAAGAAGGAGAAGAAGAAGAAGAAGAAGAAGAAGAGGGAGGGAGAGAAGAAGACAATTTAATTTTCATAAGCAGCTGGAAATTAACATTACAACCACAATAGGGGAACAACAGGAACCAGCTGAGCTACAGCTGAGAAACCAAAAAACAAGACACGTTGCAAGTCTCACTGCCCTGCTGCAATCTTCACCTTCAGTTCTTCTTCCTCTTCCACTCAACCCTCTTCTGAATCAGCTCTTCCACCCATCCCTTGCTTCCCCTTCTTCTCATCCCTCCTTCCTGTCTTTCCACCTTCTTACTTCTCCTTCTCCCCTGTCTTCCTTTCTTTCTTTCTCTTCCTCTTTCATCTGTCCTTACACTCCTCCTCATCCATAATGGATAGTTTAGCGATATCTGCTTCCTGTAGTGGGCCCTATGCCCCTGGAGCCAATCAGACTGTATTGATTCTTGAACCAGAGGAGTCATCAAAGCATAGATAATAAGGTTGGGAGTCACACTGAATTCTCTGCATCCATCCCACCCCCCTTTAGGAAGTCAGTCCATCTTCTCCTGTCCTCCACTGTCTGTCCTGTCAAACATAGCATGTCTACGAATTCAATTAGCCAATGGATTAATCAATTTAGAATCAGGAATTATCCAATCTGGAGGTGTATTTACAAGCATCTATGTGTGAAATAACAGAGGCTAAGAGCAAGACTGAGAAAGAGACAGAGATAGAGTATATTCCCTGTTGTGTCAGAGAGGATACAGAGTCTCCATTAAATGTGTGCATGCATGTGTGAAGGGTTTCATGTGTGATATTTTCATCCAGAAGACAGTGGTGTGCATTACACAACAATAAGTACAGTGAAAACACACAACTGTTTCAGTTCAAAGAACTCACCAAGGTACCACATAAATCCTGTCTTCCTCTTGGCTGTCCGTGAGAGAGCCACAGTCTGACGCATGTCGTGTCACTGGGCGCTACATTAAGCCTCATTAGACTAGATATCTGCCCTATGCTCTGGCTAGCCTGCCCCTCCTTTGACCCAGGCCTTCACATATAGGTCAACATTGGCATTCAAGTGACTGATATATGTCGCATACACAATGCTGCTCTTTTTGGGGCTGGAGAAACAGTCACTTATGCCCTACGGCTCTAGCACATAACAATGTCCAACACAATAGGGATAAACCAGAAATCTGAAGTGAAATCTGTTGTTCACTTAAAGCAGCACCTTCTATGGAGTTTCGGTAGGAGCCTTTAGAAGTAAGGTCAATGAGTTTTTCTCAGTGATTCAAGAGGTAATGCATCTTGAGAAGCATGGGAGGTCGTCATTAAATAGGGCAATTTTCATGCTCGCTGAACAAAACACATACAATGTAAAGTGGGCAGCTAAATGCAAAGAGACAAGAGGAAATATGTCAAGAGAACAACTCTACAGACCGGTATGATGAACCTTGAATTTGATGTCAAGGCAACAGCAAGAAATAAAACAACAATCTCTTTTAATACTACGTCTCTCCAATAGTGTGAGCAGGGGTAAGCTACGTATATGGGTGCAATCTCCTATCATGGAAACTATATTCTCATATCATCAGAGATATATTCCGCAGAGAGAAACCATTTGTAGCTATAATCACCACATAGGAATTAACACAGATCAGGTCATTAGCAAACTATAATACTGCTGTGTTTTAAAACAATTACCTCAGTATCAATATGTGCAATGATACAACATGTTGCTTGTTTTGTCAGACCAACAGTCCAAATCACAAACATATGAAATCCAGCAAAAACTCACAACTAAGAACCTGAAACAGATACACTTGAGGCATTATGGCTTAAAAATGACAAACTATGATAAAAGTAGTTGCTGATTAAAACTCTGTCGACTGGCTAATTGATTGGTAAAGCAACTGATTTGTCAACCAATGACATCAACTGATCTGGTCTGGTCAATTTGTTCATTTTATTGCTTGAGAACAATCACATAACCCCGAGTAATTATGTCATTTAAATGAAACGCTTCTGTTAAAGCTATAAGGACTATATTTACATTTCCTCTGCCGCTGAGTGAGGTTTCTTGCCGGGAATGGGTGATGGTTGTGATAATGGATAGGGTTAGGGTTAGCAAGAGCAAGAGCTTCAGCCAATCGTTGTGTTTACAAGACAAGAGGTTAGAATACACCCTCTGGGCAGCACTACTTCTTCATCCTCTCATGTTGGACTGAGGGCAGACTGGACACCAGTAGCGGCGCCAGGATTTTGTGAATGGGTGGGCCTACAGAAAAATGGATGGGCCAATAAAAAAAGGAAAAACACAGCACCGCGCTGCAACCTGCAACAGCATCCGCAGATTTCATTTCTCTCTCTTATTGACTACACAAAACATATCAAAACGGAAATATATCTTTGGAAGTTTTGTCTCTCTCCATTTATTTAACCAACCAAGCTACAATGTTACAACATACCAGTACTCAGATTGAACAGAAAAGAGAGCGAGAGAGAGAGAGAAAGAGAGAGAGAGACATGGAAATGGTGCTTGTGACATGTCTCTGGGTCGGGGAACTTGCGACGTGCTAGGCTGCTGCTGAACCCTGCCTCCTATAACACATAACGCCATCATATGTTACCTTTGTCTGCTGCTGCCAATAGTGTTCCCCCCAGAAAATGTGCAGACAGACAAACAGACAGAGACACTGCCGTTAACATTATTTGCCTTTCTCTTTCCCTTGCTGACATGACTGTGAGGGGATGGATGAAGGAGGAGGAGGGGGAGGAGGAGGAGGAGGATTAGCGTTGCTTTGGGAGCGGGGCCGGACGGCTGAGCTGGCCTTTAAACTAGCACTCGCATTGAAATCAAGTGGAGTTTCCTCCTGCTCAACACAGCGTCTTTTGTTAAAAAAAAACAAGTGAGCTGCTTTGTTTCGCCATCTTAAACTCCGTCTCTCTTTTTTCCCTTTACCTGTAACGTTACACATTTCTTTCTTCCTGACTGCGCGCAAACGAACTCATTCATTTCATTCGGGTCACATGCTGATGACGCAGCCTCGGGGCGGGCACTCACGTATGATAGAAAGCTGCTGATTGACTGAGAAGTTAGCTTCACATGAGCTCAGCTAAAGCTGGCAATTGGATGAACATTTTAATCCCCAAAACATATTCTTCTGATTGGCTTGAATGGGTGGGCCTGGCTCAAAATGGGCGTCGCCTATGCTGGACGCCACAGTGACTCACTATCGCAAAGTAGTATTACAAGAAGGGACAGCTCGGGGCTAGCTGATTAGCATGCTAACTTTATTAAAAGAAAAGTAGTGATAAGATGTGTTCGGATTGTCCACTCACTCACTCACTCACTCACTCACTCACTCACTCACTCACTCTATAGTATTTGCCACAGAGAACTTGGGGATAAGTGCAGAGAGCGGTTGATACATTTTGGATACTACTTCAATGTTAAATTGCTACATAATTATGCGCCAGATATTCAGAAGTATTAGGCAAACTTGATTAAAATATATGTTATTTAAAAACGTGCAATTTTTACACATCTTTCATGTATTTAGTATATTTTCATTTGTGTCTGCAGAGCAATCTTTACTCTGTTTTTGTCAGTTCTTACTGTTTTGTCAGTTTGTGTTGTTTTCAAATATGATCCCAACATTCACTTTAATAATAATTTTTGAAATCCTGCTGCTCAGGCAGAGGAGGGGAGGAGCAGCTGATGTCAGAGACGTCAGAGGAGCACCATGCACTCTCAACTGGTAATAAAATCACATCATCTAGAACTAACCTTACAGCCTAACCTGTTAGCGAGATGACGTCTTCTTTTGCGGCACTTTCATGAGACAGGCCGCAATGCATGATGGTCTCGATCGATGTAGCGTGCACATGGATGCATTTTAATAGATGTACAGCTTCTGTACACTACATTTTGGTGTGTGTTGCAACAATTTTGTAGTGCACTATATAGTGGATAAAACCTACAGTTGAAATTTCAAACAGCACTACAAAATGGCTGATTCACTATATAGTGCAAGAGTTAACATTAGCGTTGCTTTCTACTGCTGGAGCATCTGCCGAGCTAAGGAACGACATTTAATGCTGAACTCACAACGTAGTTCTTCTAGACTGGTGAGTAAATGGCTGTTTATGGCTGTGTTTTGCTATGTAGCAAATCATTTCATGTAGCAACTTTAAAGACATGGAAAAGTCAACTTTTAGGACATAACTTAAAATTACCATTACCAAATCCCAGGAGATATTGAATCTTATACCACATTATTTATATTAAAATAATTTTGACAAATGTACTGTTTGTCTAAGGATTTGCATCGAGTCTTGAGCACTGGGCCTGTGTGATCACTGGAGCCAATACTTGTGACAGCAACAGTGACATTTTTGCAGCATTATACTGTGTTGTTACATCTGTGTTCACAGCTTTATGCAGTATTCATAAGAAAGGGCTACCCATGCAGTAGCATCTAATGATAGCCCTGTCTTTTATTCACATACACACACACCCACATACAAAGACAAAGACCCCGAGCAAAATGAGTGTTCCCATCGCCTTCTGGCAATCTAAGCCCTAAGATAAGAGCTTTTTTTCTGGAGTGGAAAAATAGGTCTGACACTTAATTAGCAAACAAGGTCACAGACGCAGGACTCGGGTCCCATGTTTATAGCTCCCACTGTCCTGAAGTTTTGACACACTCTCTTTCTCTCTATGACACTCTCTGTAAAAAATAATGCTCAAACACAAACAAACATGATCTCCTTCCCATAACGGCAGAGTAGGGAACTGAAAACAAAACATCAAGCTGTCTGTTAATCAATATTGTATGTCAAAGCATTACGCAGAGAACAGCGTCCATCAGTGGCAAACAACCAATCCTTCCTTTTCCTGTCCACAAGCAGCATCTCACCAGTGAGCTATTCTGTCATTATCCACGTCCACTCAGGAAACTGTTTGAACAAACTGTAGGTGAGATGATATGAATGGAGGAGTCTGGGGACTATTGGCAGACACAGATCTGTGGAATGGCTGTAATCTTTACCTTCCTCCGCGGTCGTTTGACATACAATCAAATCAAACAATCCTCATCTTCACACACTGCTAAATTTCAGTATTTTTCAGGGAAACCCAGCAACCTAAGAGTGTGTGAGGGTGTGGGTGGATGTGGCCTGATAAGTAGTATGTATGCACTACACTATATGTTCAAGTCAGCTGAAGAGCCCAGTGTTCCCATACCTCAATGCTTAGTTGGTCTTTTACACCAGAAGCTGCAGTAATTATAAAATGGAAGAAAAAATGTACATTCCAAGCACATGAGGATATAATGACCATTGAGACACAATGTGAGTCAGTGACAGTCACACTCAAACAAAATGCTTTTCACTGCAAGAGATACAGCAATGTCTTTGTGGATGTGGATGAGACAACCAGCCAGTCATCGACATTTATAAATCCATTCACTCATGTATTTCCATACAGAGCAACGGAATGGAATCCATCAGGAGATTAATCGAAGTTTGTTATTACAGCTCAAGCAAATCTGAGTCAGAGACGTTGGATCAATTGCACAGTATTGATTCATTTATACGGGACTGATACCGTGGTATCACAGCGGCAATCAATTAACACCATAATTAAGAAGATTACTGGCTTTATTTCCAGTGCTGTTTTTAGTGTTCATGTGTCCCATGTGTTTCTTACTAAGACGCGACCCACTTAAATATTAAGTCTGATGTTCTTCTTCTTTTCTTTTTGTCATCAGAAAAGACCAAAACCAACAATATTTTGTGCGTCTCTGATTTCTTCCTAGTCTGTGTGTGGCTCTCAGCCCCAGGCCCATTCATTCCAAAAAAAAGTCTTGAAACTGGTCACAAATATATACAGTACTTTAAATTTTAAAAATAAAAATAATAATTTCCTAAAACAGGGCTGTTGTTTTATGCAATCATTATTTTTTCAGTTGTGGATCTGCTGTGCTAGCAAGTATTTATGGTACAAAGACAATACATGTGGCATGGACTCAAAATAGGCTACATTTCCAAGTACCTGGCAATGAAGGAACATGCCAGCCAGTGCACTTGTTTGTAGGATCAATTTATTGTTAGTTATAGTATTTTCATGGGATATGCTGTCGCTAATAAAACTACAGTGCATAACTACTCTCATCTTTTAACCTCTTTAGCTTCTGTAATGATGAGTGTTGCTATTTGTCCCCTGTTCACATGCCATTGTGCTTTTTTCTCCCCTTTTCTCCTTCAGTGAGCAGGAATTCACCCTGGACATCTACCATCAGCCTTTCCCTCACTTCACCATTATGAGAAGCTCTCTGTTTGCAGAGTTTTTATTCATCTTGTTTGTTCACAGTAATTACACTAAGGTCTCAAGTACACAATACAGAAAATCCCCATATTTTGACCGCTCGGATTAAAGTATATACAGTATGTACTCTTAGGTTCTAGGTTTCCTCACAATCAGCAGTGGGTTGCAGTATGTTTGCACTGTTGTAAATCAAGACAATGTGTCCGAGTCTATCCACATGTGTTTCTTTTTTTATTTTTCTCTGCAGAATCGGCCCAGGTTACTTGTGGGGGAAACCTGTGGCGTCCCTCACATTCTATCAAACCACAGAGCAACATATGTACTGCAGAAGAATGGATGAAAACAGAAGCATGGGAAATGCAGACAGGGGCAGCAGAGTGATGCAGGGACTGGATGTGCTGAAGCTTTGGGAATGATAATTTGATTTTGTGGCTGTTAACTCCCAGTGCTGCTGCAGCTTTGATGCAACAGCAGCCCTATTGCCAAGGGCAGGGTTGTGCAATTTGTAGCTTTGAGAATTTGACAGCGAACCCTGCATATATTTGTTTACATCTGATATTTCCAGATTTTCTCTCCATGGCAGATGTGGAAGGATGACAGATTATTCTAGGAAACGAGAGAGAGAAAAACAAACAATCCCCCTGCCACTTAACAGTGGTGCCTGTCTAGAATATGTGTGGACTACAAAAAGGGGTTTGGGAGAGCAGACTAACAGGCCTTTTTAACGTTCTCTAGTGCACTATAGACATGCTGAGTTGTTTACATTGGTAACTTACCACTTAATGATTCATAAGACCAACTCAAACCCAATGAATCTCAAATGAAATATCATATTTCGAAGTTGGGCAAGAATGTAAACACCCAACACTCTTACTGATAAATAAGTAATTAAGTTGTGAGAGAGAAAATATAATTAACAACAAACTAAGGCTCCTCATATGATATAACATTTATAAGATTGAAAGATTTTCCTGAGAAAGATTAGAGATTTTTCCCTCTGAGATTTCTACAGTGGCACTTAGGGTTGAACAGTTCAAACAAGAGGCTCAGACACCTCCTCCAGAGTTGAAAGTAGACGAGACAAAGCCGGCTCTGTGAATTCATTGACTGCCATACTGTATTAGTCTGTGCCAGTGCTTTTAAGCACCACCATGCATATTCATGCCTACCCATCAGGAAGTCTTCCTCTACTATTTGTGCCACTGCAGGCTGCAGAGTTTCTCTCAATGGGCACATTTATGTATAAAATAATATTCCCCTGTTATTTGGCACTCAAATACTCCTTCCTTGAAAAGCAGCATATACTGTTAAAACACTCAGCGTGAGCTCGTTATTCAAATTGCCAGAAATCTGAATATGACAGCTGGGACAAGCTCAGATTTGCTGACATATTAAGCCATGTGAACACATTATCCAATTTAATGTTCCTCTTTTAATTGTTCCCTTTGTAACGATCAAATGATTCTGTTAAGTTGTGGATATTTACAAAGAGAAAAAGCACTTTATCCTGACGAGGCCCCTCCACCATCATATAGGTTCACGTCCGGAACAGAGTGTTCATGTCAACAAACCCAGTCACCTGTGTTTACTGCAGAGCACATGGCCACAGTCAGACGGCCTGTTGGAAAGCAGTGTGTGTGCCGACTGACAATGAGAACAGCCTGGGCAAAGACCTGAGTCATCTGGTGCCTCTTGGCCAAGTCACACCATGTGATCATGGCTCATAACACAGAACAGGTGCCCACTTAAACAACCGACAATAACAGAGGGAAATGCATTGAGAGGGAGAGCTCAGATCACCATGCCACACCACGATCAACCAACAGTGTTGATAAATCTGCGACTATGACTGACAATGCTGTCTCTACTAAAACCAAAATCTTCAAACACAAAATTGATACATCATGACATCATTCAGCCAATGGAGATGCAAAAGTGTATGAGCTTTCACTATCCTTATATTAGATGGTATATGTATAGTCACTTCTTACAAATATCTAGGCAGATGGCGTATGTGCGATAGTTATCGATAATCTATTGAATTCCACTGAGATTCATTTTAAAAAATGCTTTCCATTCGAGGCCAGAAAGAAACTTATGCAAAGCTTGTTTCTATCTATTTTACACTATAGAGATGTAATTTACATTCATGCACCTTCTTCTCTACTTAAAAAAAGAGACTCTGCAGATCATCCCGCATTACGCTTTGTAACAGATGCAGGCTCACGCATTTACCATTGTATTTTATGTGGCTCTTTAGGATGGTCCTCTTTGTATCAGAAGAGAAAAAGACACATTGTTATTTATTGCTAACACATTGTTAGGTTCCTGCAACTACAGCACTGGATCTCAGACTCAACTCCTGTTAAATATCCTCAGGGTGCACTTAGAGCATGGTGAAACTGCTTTCTCCTCGTATGCACCCTGAGCATGGAATGAGCTGCAAAATAGTGTTACCTTAGAAGCACTTCCTTCTTTTAATACTTTAAAGATCTTTTACAAACTGCCCCGAAGGAAACATGTTGTTGTTTTACATAATCCTTAGTTTATATCACTGGTACGGCCTGTAAGCCTCTCTTCTTTTACTATTTCCAACATGTTGTTTTTGTTGTATGTGTTTTAATGTGAATTTTATGTGAAACTGCTTGTGCTGCCGTCTTGGCCAGGACTCCCTGGAAGAAGAGATTGTGTATCTCAGTGGGACCTTCCCGGCTAAATAATGGATAAATAAATACAAATAAATTGAGATCCTCACTTTACATAAGGAAATCTGTTCATTGTTTTGGATCTGTTTGCACACAGCCAAACTGCTGTTCAAGACATAGCTCATATGACAATCCATGCAGCTACAAGGGTAACAGCATTTCCAATCAGGCTCACCTTCCCTGCAGTAGCAGCAAGAAAGCCAAACTAGGTTAAGCGGCTCTCCGTATGTTATGCTTCAAATAGGCGCTTTTGCTCGACTGCCCTGAGAGTACTCACGGGGATCATACACCTACAATCTGGTGGGTTTATTCAACAGATCTCACAATTGAAGGACTTGGCAAAAAAAAATGACAAAAAATTGTTAAATTAATTGTGCAATTTCAGATCATTTCCATTTTGCTTTGAAAGGACCAGTTTGACACTAGAGTTATGGTAGATGAGAAGAATATTGGGATGACATGAATTGCTTGAAGCTTCGAAGCGTCTACCATTGCCATGGTAAGGGACATCCAGTTTTCTGCTTGACTATATGTGTATATATTTTTTATCACAAGCACAATTTAAAATAAATGGGGGGTTAGAGTCTTGACAACCACTCATCCAAACAACTTCACAGTCAACACTGAATTTCCTTGGGTCCCCAGCAATACACCTGCCATGCTGAAGTCGATCAGATGAGTGGTTGCCAAGAAAATCAAAGGACTGCCAGACAGACAGAACAACTTCCAAATTTGCTAAGATGGCCCCCAATGCCAAAGGAAACTGGCATGATCACAAATCTACGAGTTTGGCAAATCACCTTTAACTGTAAGTAACAGCTTAGTCGTATTGGGACTGCTAGAATTTTGTTTTTTTTTCTATTATGGCTGATGTTACTGTGACCTGCTTTCAAAGTATAAAGTTGAAGTCCAATTTTTGTCCTTATCTCTCTCTCTGGTAACAGCTAGCCTGGCTCTGCCCAGCAGTAGCCTGGGGTTTCCCCTGGATCTCTGGCAGCCTCACATTGACTCCAGGAAGACATTGATCCAGAGAGCTAAGCCAACCATCTCCCTGGCTCCAGTGTCATATTCATATTCATTTCTTTTTTAATTTCTTGTGGAAAATGTGATTCATCAATTATTTAATGTGATACTTAATATATACAGTTGTTGCAGCCATGCTTTTTTTTTTTGCAACCTTTTCATTTCATTGTACATGAGTCCAGTCCTAATCTGGTTGGTCATGGGTCAATGTGAATAACATTATATACTCCAGCAGTCTCTATAAACACAGAGTAGTCTCCATCCCCCTTCAGTCATATAGAAGAGCAGTGTTTTGCTTTGTCTGGTCGTCCCGTGTTGCAGGGGAATTAAGACAAGTACAACCCCTCCTCCTTTCCTTCCATTGTGCATATGAGTGTGGGTTTGTGAGTATGTTTAGGGGGTTGGTATGTGTACTTGCATGACTGTGACGCTGTGCCCTTCGCTCCGTCTGTCCTCCACACACTGTGGCCCTGTGTGTGCAACATGAGTGTAACTGTGTGTTGCAGATAAGAGTCAGGGTATTGCTAAAAGGGGAGGGGGGGGTGACAAGAGCTCAGGAAAAAAAAAAGGATTCAATGCTCTTTCTCCCAGTCAGATTCACCTCTGGATGCCCTTTCCTCCACTCACTGCCATTACACCTTCCTCATGAATAATCCAACCGGGGACACTGGCCGCAATACTACTGACACATTTCACCTCAAGGCCCACACGTACAGTATGGAAACTGTCCACCACCATGCCCTACTGAACTGTGAAGAAATACTTCATTAATATGCATGTGTGGCTTATTTTTCTCCATGGAATAATGTGAGAGAGTCTTTCAGTCTGGCAGTGAATTGATGTTGTGAATTTCGACATCTCCCTCAGTCTAGACAGCCAGTAAAGAGAATTTTAAGGGTGGTATCTCCACTTACATCTTCATTATCTGCCTGAATACTGTAAATATGAATTCCTCTACAATTATGCTGGAATGGTTGGTGGTAGAAGGAACATTTCTGCAATTAAGAAGCTGGCTTCCCTCTCTCCCCCTGCCTCGGCATCCAAATAACCTGCTCAGCCAATACTCTGACTCATGATAATTAAAACACAGAGATGGAGAACACCAAGATCACATGTGTTTTTTTTCATGGGGTAATATTAGCCACTTCTTCTCAGGGGCAATTTGCTGTTGCTAAGTAAAACTGTGAGAATAATATCAGCAGCATGAATTAGCAGATTGCAACAGAAGCTCCTGCAGCTACAAACTAAGCCAAGGAAAAGAATCTGAAGCATAATTAGTGCACAAGTCTCATGAATAAGTCAGCCAGATTCCCCCCGAATGCTGGATTCAGATCTTAATAATGATATGCCAACCGAAAAGAACAACTTTTGTTCAGGGACATTTTAGGGTAGTTTGTCGGAAGCTATTAGTGCTGGTGTATTGTCCCACTAGGACTTACAGAAAACATGACGCAGGTGGTTACATCACCTTGTGAGTTTGTGGGCCAGATGTGACAGTGTCACACCAGCTGAAAAGTGCTGGCCTGACATGTCAGTTGGCAGGGCGAAGCTTTATACAAAGAGTACACTGCTCAGACTGAAGAGGGCTACATAAGCATTCTTTGACCTCTTTTATCCTTGTTCATTAGCTATGCAACAAGAGGGTTGATTTGAGACCCTTTGAGAGGATCCAGAGAGAACAGGTTTGTTAGTGTGAAACGGAAAACCAACCTGTTTGTCGTGCTCGCCTACATCGAATGCTAATGTTGCCCACATCAATGGGCTCTTCATGTAGAGATACAGCCGAGGGCCCGGGAGCTCGGAGGCTGACCAGCAAAACACCAACACACAGGCAGCACAACAAGAGAGCCAGGAGAGGACAGCGGCGGCCCACAGCCCAGAGCCTGCACCAGCCACAGCTTTTATTTCTGGTTACACTGATCTAAGGAATGAAGGGAGAGCTCCAAATGTTTTGTTCTTCTCTGTTTCTCATTATACCCCCAAACCCCCTTCCTTCTCTCTCTACCCCTTTTCTCTCTCTGTCTTTTACATACCCAAAGAGCTGGACTGAAAAACAACAGGCATTCTAAATAAGTAGTGAATAAATACAGACATGCTGCAGCCAGGCTGTGGTCATAATAAGCAAGGTTAATATACAATGAGCCGGTCGGCAGGGGAGCACAACACAACCTTAAAACTTTCAATCGATCCTGTTAGTGAAGATCTCTCAAGGGAAAGCAATGTCCCGGAAATGTGGTTCGTGAAGCACTATCTTCAAAAACTATCATCAAATAGGAACTCTGGGATACCATGGGACATTTATGGAAGAAACTGTGTAGCAAAGAAAATGGAAATCAAAAATAATTTGATAACATGAGCATAACATGACTATGGGTGGTCTCAGCAGAAGCACTGCAGGTAAACAGGCAGGTTGAATAATGGGCATAGCAATAGCACTGAGGCCTGTAGTGCTATGCTTCCCATCTCTGCCAAGCGTAATGGGATTTCTTGGTTTAAATGCACTTCACTCACTCCATGGAGCCAGTAGGAAGCTAAACTATTGATCCACAAACAATTTAGCTGTCCAGCTGTCCAGAGAAAGGGAAAACAGGACGCCCCTAAATGTATAATGAGGCTTCCCAAGGGTTTGGCTTCCTCAGTATTCACTCCACGTGCCAGGAGGCCTTCGCCTTTGGGCTCTCTCCGCGATTAGCCTTCTATCCACTATCTGCACTTCTCATTTATGCAGTCCCTCCCACAGAAGGCTAGGGGTCAGGCAGCTAAAGAACTAGTGCCTCTCACCAAGGACGTTTTTGATTAGTACAAGAATCCCCTTTGATCCTCCGTCATTCATTATTTTCAACACACATCCGGTGGAGAGTTCATGACTCCAGTTTAGCATGCTATCTACAGAACAGGGCTGAGCTGTCAACCACATGCTGCACCCATCATCACTATGAAACAACAAATGCTGGGTTATCATGAAAAACAAACACACAGTATACATGAAAGGTGATGTATAAACAGAGGAGTGTCGTTATGCTTGGGAGGCATGCGTGCTGAACTAGCATGTAGATGAAGTTGTGTTTTGTCTTCCACACATGCTCCCAGCACCATAGCAACAGGCCTTGCTCAAAGGCCCCAAGAGTGGCTCGGCCGCAATGAGGAAGACGCTTTAATACCTAATTGGATAGTTCCCTGTGCCATCGGGCTTGTTCTTTATCCCCAGCACTGTAAGATAACAGCTCAAGCAGTTGAAACTACAGTAAGCTTTCACACCCCCATGATGAACACAGATTAAATAGGATTAAATCCAAAACAATGTAGCCCATTACTGAGAATATCAATGATGAAGGATACGGCAGTAATATAATGCTGCTAAATATTAGCTTTCATGTGTAGATTATGGAATAAATTACTATATGTAAGAGGGGATATGGTTGTTAAGGTAAGGCTTTGCTAGCAACAATGGTGATTATTTCTATTCCAACCTTTTTCATCATCCAAAACATCTCCTACAGATGATGTAAAATTTAAATTGCATGAAACTGAAAGTGATGTCTTACAGGACCAAAATAGCATGTAGTGTTGTGTGGCTGCCCAGCTTCTCAAAAGCCCTGTAAACAATGTATCTGACTGCACCACGAAGGTGCAAAAACAGATGGCTCAAGACTCCCATGTGAGAAATCAGTCCACTGTGTGTAACAGTATTTCTGCTCAGTGGAATGTAAAACAAATTCGCAAGAGGTAATCTGACACTTTGAGGAGTACTTTAATTAAGACCCATTCACATTAAGATGCTTAAAAGTGACTACTTAATTAGGGAAAATGTCATCTGAACTTGTTAACCTTGCAGTACTGTCACTTTTACTTCCTATCATCATTAAATACAAACCTCTTTAGTACCGACTAACAACAACCAAAATGCAATTAGGTATTTGATGAGCAAATAACTTGATATTATTGCGTAAACTGAATGTATGCCCTGCTAATAAGGAAACAAACAATTTTCTGAAGGAAATCAAATATTATCATGAAAAGCTAAAATGACTGATTATAGTGTTAACAGAAATTAGGAGGCGAAGGGCACACATTTGCAATCTCCCTTTAATTGAGTCCATAAATCCCAAAAGATTTCCTTTGATTGTAAAGTCTAAAATTATCTCAGAGGAAGCTGAGCAACGAATGAGCAAAAAGACATGAAATCTAACCTAGTTACAGATTTGAACTCTTCCTAAATATAATAAAAATTATCAACTCAATATTTTAGAACATGCAGATGGGCTGGAACCAAAAAAATAAAAGTTTAATTCCAAAATAAGATATACTGTTTCAAAATAATAGTTGGAACAATAGTAGTTTGCCATATACCCAGTTCAATAGTGACCTCTTTAATAAATGATTTTTTTCCTCAATATTATTTACAGTGCGGTTTTGAGAAGATGATCTTCAGATGCTCCAACAGGCCAATGATAAATCCTCGCCACAGAACCTGAAAAGTCCAGCCACTGTGAGATAACACTTCAGTGACATTGATCTAAGTCATTCTATTTCCCCCATGAATGACAGGGGGAGATACCAGGCAATTTCCGAACACTACCTGCTTGTCCGGTCCACATTATCTTAATGGAAATGGAGTAATCAGATTTTGAATGAGACATCACTTGGGCCGATAGACAAACTGGAGGAACCACATGAGTCACTGAGGATGCTCAACACTTTATCAACCAACAAAATCACACTGATAAAGGAAAGGGGAGCAGATTAAATGTTGCACCATAAGAGACAAGTTTTATCTTAAAACAAGCCATTTTTTTACCTTGTCATTAAACTAGTATTTTTTTCTCCAGGAGCTATAATGCTATAAATAGAGAAAAGGCCAACAGTTGATATTAAATCTATTTTTTAACTTCAGCTATGTGCTGCATTTACAGAGATCAACAAAAGACCATTCATGCAGGCTATACTGTATTTCATCCCAATCATAGATAGCAGTTACAAATTATGGACTGCAGAAGAACTAGATGAGTCACACTTACCTACTTGCATTTGTGCGAAAGCACATACTAAAGCACTCCAGTGAGGCTGAATGATTATTCATATGGGATCTGGAGTTAAAAGTGTGAAGTGGTGGGAGCAACTATTCAAGATCATTAAATTCAAATAAGCAACCGCACCCCAGAAATATAACATCAGCCGAGACAACCAAACCTTATTCAGTCAAACAAAGTGCATGATTTAAGAGGAAAGTCCTATCCATATAAAAGAATGTAAGGTACTTAAAGGATGCAGCTAGCTGCTAATGTTGACACCTGCATTAAGGGTCCAACTAAAGATTATTTTGATCTTCAATTATTTTCTGGATTAATCATTTGGTTTATATATTTCTTTCTTTTTAAACTTATAAAAAAAAGTGCCCATCACAGTTTCTTAATGTGCTTGTTGATGTCTTCAAATGATTACTTTTCTGTCAGTTAACTAAGTGACTGACTTGCATTGCTCTTCTTTCTACCTACTGGCTCTACAATGCAAACAAGTATCACCATTTTACAGGATGATAATAACAAAACAAATATCTGAAAGCTTCACAAAAACTATTTATGTTAGCTTCAATGTCAAATCTAACATTGCACAAATTAAATGCACCATCAACAAGTAGGATTCAAATGTGCGCCGTGCCTGAGAATTTTCCCCACTTAGCTCCATCTCTCCTCATAAGAACCATGGGTCACGTGCATGCAGAGAGCAGGGAGCAGTCCACAGTGGGAGAATCAATGGCAGGCCTAGTGCAAACTGTATTCAGCTAGCCAGGGATGGCAGATGGGGACTGAGGCCCTTTCTCCTCAGGCATGAACAGAGGAGTGGTCTGTCTCCAGGCAAACACAGAAGACGTCATGTCTCTGCCTCACTGCCGTACCATTAGTGGATCTCGCTATTGATCACCGGTGCGTAAATTGCCGAGTAATCTAAAGGAAGAGCATCACATGTTTTGTCAACAGGACAGCGAGGCGCGCCTGTGCACATCGTGAAGACAACTGCAGCAATAAAGGCTGGAGTTTGTGTGTGTGTGTGTGTGCGTGTGTGTGTGTGTGTGTGTGTGTGTGTGTGTGTGTGTGTGTGTGTGTGTGTGTGAAGGTTGTCTCGTCTTGCTATATCCTCTCCGAGTACATTCACTTTCACAATGAAACAAGTCTACAGGACGTATTCCCTCCAGCGTGACTGACACTGCATTCAGTGTGACAGAACAAACAGCACCTTACAAACTAGCCCCGCTGATGCCAAAAGACAACACTGCCAATCAGTTTAGAGTCTTTTCAAAATCACACACACAATCTACCCTCTTCCTCTGTTCAGCTAGTACTTTGACTCTTTGCCCAATAATCTGTCGCCAAGAGTTTGGAAGGACATCTGGAAACAAATCTAATCTCCTAAAACGACTTTAAAATGACCTTAATCTTAGATGGCAAACATCCAGGATTCTGATTTGAGCACCAAAATCATGATGTTTAAATTAAGACAGTTCTGTCTGAAGGAAATGGGGAAATGGAAAGTTTTTTGTCTTGCTAAATACAAAAAAATGCACTGGACAGATTTGCAGTAAAAGTTCATACACCAGATGGAAAAAAAAAAGCAATCTCTCTGACCCATGTACTCATGTTCATAAGTTAAGTGTTGACTGAGGTGAAGTGGAGATGCAGAGGCTGGAGACAGCTCTGGAGTCTGCCTCAGGTGAGGTTACCCTGTCTACCTCGATACCTCAATAACTGAGTAACTGAAGTGTGCGACTGAAGCTTCAGACCACAGGAAAAGCAAGTGGTAAGATGGTTATGTTGATTCATTTGAGTGTGAAACTAATGGAGGTTGTAGCCTTGGATTGCGTCACTGTAAAGCTACATCTTACAGAGTAAAGTGTTATGTAAAAGGTTCAGCCAATATGCTGGCAAGGGACTTCTTATTACAAACTCTATATTCAGACATATTTCGTTTCAGAGCAAGGGGATAAAACGCAGGATGCTGCTCGGCATGCAGTAGGTTAGCATACTTCTGAGCAGAGTAAATTCATTCACCTAGCATGAAGGAGATGGTCTGTCCTCGGGGTGTACACAGGCCGGCACAGGATGCATTAACAGCAGTCAAGCTTACAAGATTCATAAAGTGCTCCACCTGACAGGCAGCAATGGAATCCCGCTGACATTTTGTGCCACATTTATGGCTCTGATTCAGTCAGGATAAACACAGAGAGAAAGAATCTCACACATGGCACTGGATAGCAAAAACATATCAAAAAAAGTTAAGATGAAAGATCTAGTCAAAAATTGATTGAGTGCGCAGTATCCAGAGGCATAATAGTTCAAGCATGGTGGCAACTAATCATAGTGGATGAGAAATAATTGCTATAAGTAACAGGTGCGGGGGCACAAGTCCTTCAGTAAGTTCTTAAAGGAACAAAATATCAGTTCATAAACCTACATCATGCGTTAACCTATCCAAAATAGCTCTACCATTCACAGAAGCAAAACAACCCTAGAATTGTAAATAGCAAACAAAGAGGCCCGTGAGATGCAA
Source organism: Seriola lalandi dorsalis (assembly GCF_002814215.2). Taxonomy (NCBI): domain Eukaryota; kingdom Metazoa; phylum Chordata; class Actinopteri; order Carangiformes; family Carangidae; genus Seriola; species Seriola lalandi. The sequence continues at coordinate 105,772 of NW_019524236.1, forward strand.
TTTCCTATCTAGTTAGGCGGTGTTGATTACATCATGAATCACTATTACAAGCTCATTAGGGCACAATAGAAAGTTTTGGTGGCTTAATTGATACTCTGCTGTCTGTTGCAGGGAACTGTTCTCAGAGCCATGCGCTCAAACCATTATTTAACAGCACTATAATTGTACTTCTCTAAACCCATTATGTGATAGAGATATAATATATACAAATACATTTCGATTTGGAGACAGACTTCACAACATAGCTTTTTCACAGTGACCACAGCCACTGCAGCTATTCATTGAGCTCAAGCATTTACAAACAATTTCCTATTATTAAGCCTATATAGATCTAGAATACCAGTCATATTTTTTTCACCCAATGTGAGATTTGATATTTTTTAACTATAAGTGAGAAAACCTCCATTAAAATTAAGAAATTGAGCAAGTGAGTGAAATTATATTAAAAATATTAATTTATCCACATAATGAATACCCCATTAGAAATCTCTCTAGGACACCTGAAAGTAGCATGGACAGTTACTCTTCAGTGAAGCCTGGTCTGGTGTGTCAGGACGCGCCCATGACACCTTCTTCCGCACCTGGTATCCTGATAGAATAACCCAGCGATGGGCCATTACTAAGCACTACGGCTCAATCTGCCAGTAAAGATGACAGAGCCGAACCATATGCCTCAATCAATCGCAGCACTAACACCAGGACGTGCGTTTTAGTTCCACCCCAGATCAAAGTGTTTACAGTCGTCGGGTGCTTCCTAATCTTGGCTTTAAGGCAGGCGGCAGTTTGAATCGTCGGTATGTGTGGCGCTATTAGACTATGGCCTCTGGCGTGGTCTAATTAATGCTGAATTTAAAATTCACATTCACTTAAAGCAGATGTGCAACGTATGGTTTAAACATCACCAATTCATTACATCTACTCTGTGCATCAATATTTTTTTGGAGAGGTAAGTGCATGCCAGGATGTGCTGCGGATCATGTAACAGCATCAACCCCGCCACGCCACGATAAGTCATGTATTGCACACACAGCATCTCCCCGCGTCTGTCATAACGACACAGAAATGCAAAATGCAGTTTCTTCGTACCAAATCGTTAACAATTCTGCATTGCGGAGGGCTGCATAAGCTCCTCTCCATCCGCACATCCCACTCAGCCTGTTGTAAACAACACTGATTTCCTAGCTGTCAAAATGCAGAGCCCGGCTTCTTTGGAAATAATGTCAAAAAAATTAGTTTTTACTGTGTCTGCCCGGTGCTCCCCGTGTCCTTACCTTCTGTGGCGGGCAAACAGCGTCTGTCCGTGTGTCCTTCACGATGCTCACACCTGCTCAGCACCGCATTGCCGGGCGCTCAAGAGCGGGGGAAGGAACTGACAGAGCCGCGGTCCTGTCCCCGTAGATTGGATGAAGGGTTACGACTGTCAGCTTAGGGGGCGCTAGACCTGCTTGTTCCACGGACCAGGGAGCAGTGGCTCCCACAGTGGTGTCCGGGTTCCCCTATATGACCTGAGAAATATTTTTTATAAAACGTTAATGCTTTTAAAACCTTTAATTTCTCTCACTAAAGAATATCTGCCTTTATATGTGGGTTTTAACATTTACAATACAGTAAGTGTTACCTTTAGTCTATTACAGTTTATAAAAAATAAGATATGCTACTATCTCATGAGCTTTACTATATCCCATAATTCTCACATACTGGACCAATAACTTCAAAATAATATCTAATCTCTAATAATTATTCTGGGAATATGACTCCTATAGGCTATTACTGTAGTCTCATCCTTGCAAAGAATTTGCCTCTGGTTTACTGGAAACAGATAAGTGAACTGATGGAGGGGTAGGGCAGGTGGACATTTATTTATCTTTATTCTATTTATTCTATCTTCTTCTACTTGCTTTGTATTTTATTTCTCTCTCTCTCTCTCTCTCTCTCTCTATTTTCTTTAATTGTTAGTTACTACTGACCGTCGATGATCTAATTGCATGTATATCTGTATGCCGATAGAGACGTGTACTCATATGTCAACATGCTCGAAGAACAAGAATCTGGCAGAAAGCTTGAGCTCTGTTTATGTTTTTGATGTTGGGGCAGTGAGCTATAATGTGGATTAATCATCACTGAATCCCTTTGATATTACAATACCCCCCACTGTCTCAGAAGGGTTGATTATGTGGACTCCTTATTTCAGTCTTCTCATGAAACAGATCATCCCTCTGTTGTTTTCATGTCTATTCAAAGGCTACATGTAATTTCATGGGGAATCAGAGTCATCGTCATTACCTACTATAAATTATATAAATGAGTGAGTTAAATGAGTCATATTGGTTGTGTCCAAAAAGACTCACTCATTCACTACTCACTATTCAGGGAGTCATATGTAAATGACTATATATAGCGAGCTATATATAGTCATTTACACATTGGTAAAATGAAAAAACACTTGCAGACACTACACTCTGTTTTTCTTTCTTTCAGTACAAGAGCAAAGCTTGATGGTGTTAATTGCTTGGTTAGTGGCCATCAGTTGTACACTACTTTTCATGATGCATTGTGGGATACTATGAGTCCACTATGTAGGGTATAATAATTCTCCCTATACATTCTAACACCTCTACAAAACGGCGAACTCATGATACAGTGGACTAGGGAGTAGGTGATTTCAGACACAGCCACTGTAGTTGACCATGTCCATTGACCTCTTTATACCATTGGCACAGGAAAAAACATCAAGGCTAACTTACACAGCCACAATATATGTTAGCAAAACACCTACTTCGACAGCAGTCCTCTATCTTGCCTTCTGTCAGTTTTGAGTCCAACATTCCCTCTCCTTTTAGCGCTGGCTTAGTCTCCAAAACTCTGCTATCTCTAACTTTGTCTGCTCTTTATTGTTGGGCAGGGAGTATACACTCTGTCAAAGCTCTGTTGCTGGAAACGCCTTGTTAATGATAAGAGCTGCTTAAACTCAACTTTACTGTAAATGTGCTGTCATGAAAATAAAATCCAATAGAGACTAAAAAACCTTTTAAGAACAGCTTATTAAATTGTTCTTAGGAACAGTACTTATTCAATTTAAATATTGAATTTAAACTTAGTTTAAAGTTCAACCTTAGTAAATGTAGCCTAGTTTAATGTAAGCTACTTAATTGTCTTAAATACAAATAATTAATGACTGGTACATTATTAACAGAACATAAAATCTGTTTTCCCATAAAATTGTAAAGCTTTTACCTAATTAATCTCAAATTTTTCTGACCTCTCCAATGATTCTGCCATTCCTCACCTGCCCGCCAGTTGTCCTCAGTGTCTCTGCCCCAACCACCTGTTTACACGCCTGCTTCTCATTAGTAATCAACCCCAAAACACTCCCACCAAGTATTCAGAGTAATTAGCCTACTACATTTTTGGGCCACCCTTACAATGGCGGATGTCATTGACTGACTGGGTGATTATATTTCCACCACTGGTCAGCCGAATGCCACTGATCGGACAGTGTACGGCTGCACCTCTTATTACAGGCACTCACCTAGCTGCTCTAGTTTCCCGGCTGCTCTTAAGCTGCAGGAAGCGGAGTGGCGCTTCCAGTTCACGAAGCCTCGCTCCAATTTCGGCAAATAAACTACTTTAATTACATGTATCATTATTACTAAACGGGCAGAGGAATAACTATACATCTGACACCGAACAAGAGAGAGCAGCGGGTGGGAGGGAGAGAAAGAAGCTGCAAATCTAAAGAAACTAGCAGATTCGAATAGCATGTAAACCACGGAAATCATAGTACCTGGGAATGAGACAATAGCAACTGCAGCACAGCAATAAAAGCCCTGTTAAGAAAAAAAGGGTTTCTTAACCTCTACTGAAATGGTAGAGGGCTTTTAATCTGAAACGATTACAGGAAGTATTGAGTTTGTATTAACACATAATGCATTAACTTTAAGAGGACAGACAGAAGCCACAGAAAAGGAGGCTTTCTACTAAAATACAGCTGAAACAAAAGGAATTAGAAATAAAGACCTGCCTCTAATACAAGTGTGCCTCGAATAAAGACATGTTACCTTCTGCAGTTGAGGTAAATAAAGGCCTGATCACTTTTTGAAGAAACTGATCTCAGAGGCTGTGCACTGTTAAAGACAAAAGAAAGATATTCTGTATCTTCTAACTTTCTCTCTGAGTGATCATTTTACATGTAAATATAGCTGAAAATACAGCACAGTATTTGTCTTCGACTTCTGTGTTTGGTGATTCTGTCAGACGATGTCATGGTTATAAAATCAGGATTTTAGCAGCTTGGAAATGGAAGTTAACATGTAGTCATAATGAGCCACATTTCAGTCACTATTTCAATCTTGTTCTGTTGTCTGACAATAGAAACATAAAAACATGTAAGTTAGAACAGCTTTATTGATGATTTTATGAATTCACTGTATTAAAATACAACTGTTGTCAACTTCCTCCTCAGTTTCGCACATTGACCAAAAGTGGTCCAGCTATAGGATATTTTTTTTTATAGATTTTGACCTTTATATGTTTTTTATTTTTTGTCACCCTGTGCTTCAGTGTACACTTTAGTCATCATTCCATACAAAACTGTATTATTCCCAAATGACTTATTTAGATCACTGTTTATTTTACTCTGCATAATCAGTTGTATTTGTGCAGCTGAAGCTAGAAATTACTTTCAAAGAACAATTGTCCCTATAAAATCTATCCAGAGTGACATTTTTCTTGAGAAACAAAATTTCCTTCTATTTTCTTGTTCTATGCAGCAGCAGCAAAAATTTCAAACTGAGATCTCAGAACATGAACATGTAAATCAATCTGAATGACTAGACACCACAAGGAGTGAATGAGAAATGAATATGTCTGCAGTCTGCACGTTAACTGTCTGCCAGTTTTTCATCAGTCAGATATCAAAAGGGCACCTCTACTAATTACAACGCCTTGCCCATGTGTCAGTCCAAACATGAGACTGTCTCAATCCCCTGGGATTAGATTTAAATCTTGGATGTAAACACCACACAGCAAATAATAATCTGCTGTGGCGGCGCCCCATAAATAATGCAGGAATCTTTGAGGAAGAGCAGGGTAGAATTAATTGAAGGACTTAGCCCCCATTGGATGAATTTGGGGCAACATATCAAAGAAGGTCTTTTTAATGTGATCAGAAACTGACTTCACATAAAGGTTATATATTTATATCAAGTTGAGTGTTGCTGTGCTGCTTTTTTACCCAAGGCTGTTGTTATTATTCTGACTTTTCATCAAAAAAAGTATTGTTTCCTCTAAGATGGGAACTGTTGTTAATATACAAGGAAAAAAGACATTATCTCCACCCGTGGGGGATGTTTTAGAAAAATATGTCACTCCACAGAAAACAGAAAAGCCAAAAGAATTCAGTAACAGTGAGTGAATTCATGACATCCTAATAGAGCAGCATGATACAGGGCCCAAAAAGGGTATTATTTTGTGTATGGGTTATCTGCGATCTAGGTGTATTCAACCCGCAGACAAACACTTTTGTTCCTCTTACAACATGGCAGTGCAAATAGAGATAGATCCCACTGGTGAATAACACTGTTAAAAGGCTGGTCTCTTGGGTGGATAAGAGGAACAGCAAACACCCTGCTGTCTGGAGGAAAGAATAGGTGGCTGTCATCTATCTGCCTGGCAGAGGAGGAGGGAGATGGAGGAGGAAGGGAAGGGGAAGGAAGGAGGGTAAATGTGATTTAGCCCCAGTGATCTCCATGGGGGCTCATGCAAAGGTAAACCCCCACGCACCCCACCCATCCAGTTCAAATGCACTTGGGACATCAGGAAGGTGGGGGTGGGGTGTGTGGAGGGGTGCATGGGGAATAGAAATTGAGGGGTGGAGAGGTTTATAATCCTGGTGGTATCATGATAAAAAGGTGGAGGCCGTTTGATAGAGGCCGTCAAGATCGATAGAACAAAGCTGTCTCACTTTATGTTGCATCCATTCCAGCAGGAGTGCGATGATATCTGCCACCACATCAACTCATCAACCCCGACCCCTCCCCTCCAAAAGCCTTCTTGGGTTGATAAAAACACTGGGGAAGACATGATAGCCCTGTACTGGAAGAGGTGATTTCCCCACTACATGTGGGGTTTTCAATTTCAAATAAACCAAACCTCCCATTCAGGCTCCAAACAGCTTGGTCTTGACAGATGTGTGTGTGTGTGTGTGTGTATGTGTGTGTGTGTGTGTGTGTGTGTGTGTGTGTGTGTGTGTGTGCGTGCGTGCAAGTGAGTGTGCGTGATGGCAAACCGTTCGTCAGCCATATGGAAATGCCACAGAGTAATCATACACAATTATCCTCCCCAGCTCTCTGAGCATCAGAAAAGGGCAAATTATCATAAAGGCACAAAGGCTCTGCCACTTACATCTAAGGAACAGACGCCCTGAAGCTCAGCACACACTTAAAAAATACCAGAAAGTAAATGATGTTGTTTTTATAACACCTGCCTTTGATATTCTTTATTGTGCATAATGTCTTATTGGGAAGCTTGTAAATGTCAAAAGATCACATCCTTCACTTTGAGCGTGTGGGATAGAAATGATCCGCTTTAAAACTCCTAGGTTGTTTGGAAACAGGACATGACAACAAGACCATGTAATGATATTTTTCCCCATTGAAAGCAGGCTGGAGGTAGACACAAAAACCAGCTGTAGATCAATCCAAACCAGGCTTTCTGCCCAGTAGTAAATCAAGGAGCTGGAGACAGAGTAGCTGGGAATGGATAATGGATGCTACGGCAGACATACAGCTGACACAAAATGACTCCGCTGAGGATTGGATGAGGAATTAGAGGATGGTGGGAGGGGTCAGAGCAGAGCAACTGGAAGGTGGGTGGATGAGTGTCAGGAGGGTAATGGGGCAGCTGCTTGTTTGGTGGCAATGATCACCAATCAAGAGACAAATAATGTGATTCTGTTGCCATGAAACTGAATAGCTAAACCTCTTACAGGAAGCCTTTGTATTCGAGGACAGGGGATGTCAACAGAAGGCCAAACAAATTCATAGGCTTATAGACAGTCAGCTAAAATGTAAGGCAATTCAGCATATTGTGATTTGAATACAGTACTTCAAAACAACTAGAGGATATTTTCATCCATTCTCTCTGAAATATTTAATAATAAAATTGTTGATAACCAATTTTATTAACAGTTTGAATCATGCTCTTTGCATGACATTTTAGATTCAGTGTTTTTAAAAGCCTGTTGCTTATTTCAATCATCAGTGTAATTGCCTCTTATCACTAGGTGGCAGTAAAGTCAAGAGGGAAATTTGTCAAAAACAAAGTGATGAATCATCACCCAGTAGCTGAAGGTCATCAGGTCTTTGAAATCATTGCTGCTGAGAGGGAGAGTCATTTGTTTTGGTTGAAGTAATATAGACATTATTCCAGCCAGCTGCAGAGCACTCATCCTTCATAAAACTCTCCTGGCTTCATTATGGAAAAGCAAAAAAACATCAACTCCCAATTCATAAATATGTGGAGAAACAATCCAGTTTTTATCACTGCTGTTTTTAACTGCAAACAATTCTGTGAAATAAACCCCAAACAACTTCATGCTTGAAAAAGAATCAGTGTACCTGAAAGAACAGAAGGAAGAGTCCTTGCCAGAGGGAGAGAGAGTATTTCCAAGACACCAGATACCAGACTTCCTCACTTCCTGACACCATTGCTGTGTGATAATACACCAGATGGCGGGCTGCTCTCTCGCTATTACCCTGACAATATGACTGTAATGGAAGTGGAAGTGCCACAAGTGAGCGCCAAAAAAAGATGGAGCCCAACTGTTGTGTTCCATAAGGCCTTTCCATAGCTGCTTCACACTAAGGAGATGGAGGCAGGTGAATGCAGCCATATTCACATATAGGGTGGTGTTACTGCTCACTGTACAAGTGACTGTTCATTTGTACATTGGTCTTAACCTGCACCTGTAATTTTCTGAGGTTTTGGAGGACTGAAATCATTAGCTCAATTTACTGCAGGTCCATATCTCTGAATATAACTCAAGCATGTGCAACAGGAGGGGGTATTGGTCCAGTGCCAACACAGATACACACACACACACACACACACACACACACACACACACACACACACACACACACACACACACACAGAGAGGTGGAAAGCTGCTTTCTGATGTACTGAGCTTAAGTGCAATTTTGAGGTACTTGTACTTCATCTGAGTATTTTAATTCTTGCTACTTAAACCCTACTCTACAATTCACAAGAAAATATTGTACAATACAACACATTGTTAAAGAGAACCTCTCAGATAGTTTGATTGCAAGAACTGTTTCAGGCATAAAGAGGTAAGACTAGAGCCAGAGAGAATGTAGCAACAACAAAAAAAATGACAAAAAATATGTGTAGCAGAAATGCTTTTATTCTTCTCTCCTACCTCATTAATCATCTCATGATCCCCTAATTTATCTTGGGAGCCTTTGGAAGAGGCCTGACCCCCAGAACACTTTTACTTTTGATACTTTACGTACATTTAGTTGAAAATACTTCTGTACAATTCCCTAAATGGGGTTCCAAATGCAAGACTTTTACTTGTTGACACACACATGCACACACACCCACACACAAATACCCACCAACAAATATATACATATAAAGGTGCAAATTGTTTTCATTTTGATTGTGGCAGAATTGGCTACAGTGAAGTGTAGCATACATCTTTATTGTGTGATATAATGTTTTGTTAGATAATGAGTCATTTGTGGTTACATTATGTAGCACTGAGCATACCCGAATAACAAGGTTATTTATACAAGTTATTTAGACAGCCGGCAATGACAGAAGAGTCTGAAAGCTGAAAGTAAAGCAGATAATTATTTATTCATTCATTATATTTCCAGTAGCTTGAATATCATACTTGCACTAAAAGGATAAACTTAAATAGAGACAAAGAAAGTATCTGTTAGTAGAAATCTGTTTCTTAAATACAAAACCCTTTGCAATACTGTCAGAAAAGAGCATCATTTTGGCAGTATACTGGGACTGCGTAGAACCAGTACAAATCAGAGTAATATCATTCTTTGCATCAATTAATATTGTCCCTACACCCTAAAGGTTGTTGTACAATACCAAAGTTATAGAACTCGCTGACAAGCAAATCAGAAAACAATCTGAATTCAAATTCATATGCACTTTTCGATACAGTTAGTTACAGTACAATATACATTGTGCACAGCAAGGGAAAAAAAATGAATATAGATATTTTCTACAAGTAATCTATATTTAATACAGTCCTATCAACAAGTTAAACCATATCATGCACAATATTGCCTCTTTAGGCTGCTTCAGAAGCTGCTTGTCCCTGTACAATCAATTAAGGTATTTACAAATTCAACAAATACTCTACACGTCTTTAAAAAAAAATAAAACTTGATGCAAGTTAAGAGAAAAGAAATCTTGATCCCATCCAAAGGCCCTCAAGTGTCGTTAGTACAAATGAACATTTTTTTGCCTAATGGGAATTGAATAATGTACTGTATCTGCACACACACACACGCACACACACGCACACACACGCACACACACACACACACACACACGCACGCACACACCTATACACTCAGATATCCATACATTCACACACTGCAGAAATACAATCAGGTACTGTACATACTGACTGCAGAGTTTATGTACCAGAAATGGTTTTAATGTTTTAGCCTGATCCAATGTGGCTACGTTTAGCTTCTTGGAGGAATCAAAGCCAATCCAGTGTCTCAAGGCATTGGGAGGAGTCTTTAAAAAAAAAAAGATGTGAAGAAGAGTGTATGAATTATTCCTCCCTCCACAGGGTCTTCTTCTCAAGCTTATCTTATCCATCCTTGGATATGACTTCTGCAGTCCTACTACTGTCTCTGTTCCAGTCACTGAACTCTGGAAAGAGACTTCAGAATTGAGTGGTGGTTTTGAAGTAAAAGGCACTACCTGCTGAAGGAGCACTGCAGGGACTGAGACGAGAGGCTGTCATACCCTCAGCGTTTCCCACCGGCCCTCAGATCAAGCTCAATAAGCGGAGGTCACATGCAGGGCAAAGGTCATTTGACATGCCATGCAGCATTTCAGCTTCCTCTTCCATAGGTGCAGATGGACCATTCAACAGAGTGGTGACAGATGCAGATGTGTCAATGCAGCGATCTCAAGCAAGCTGTGTGCACTGCTCCTAATATTCAGTTTACAGATAGTTCACTTTATATTTATATATATATATGTATATATATACACACACTATACATGATCTGCATTGCCCACTGTAAATGCATGATTGAATTACATGAATTAATTACATTATTAAATACAGATTTCCTGTACAAGCTTCTGTGTTGGAAAAAAAAAAAACATGGAGTATAGTGATTTACTGTAGACACTGATTACTATTTGAACATAGTAGATAATATAATAACTGATAACAAAAACAAGTATAGTTCAGACGAGCACTGCATAGTCCGTAAGAGATTCCTGGTACAGCAAGAATGCAACACTAGTTAATATCAAAGTGTTAATTTATATATGGATTTAGGTAATATCAGGTATTTCATGCACTGTTAAAATCATAGGACCGGTTGAGCTACTGCCTGTGTAATGAGCTATGGGTTTCCAAGCCTCTCCATAAAGATTTCCAAGTGAAAACAGAAATGTCTTTGATGAGTTGTGTGTGTTTAATGTGTCATGTGTGGCACTGGGGATGGATGTGTGATCATAAAGCCATGCGGTGTTGGGACAGCCCTCTAAAGAGAGATGTTGGGGATTGAGCAGTCAGTGCAGCGCCTCATGCTGGTCTGTGAGGACAGATCGGCTACACAAACGAGTTCAAGGAGCTCATGGCATTAATAGGAGAAGGGGCCTCCGAGCTCTCGTGGCCCTCAGCAGTGTCCCTGCTGGCACTCTTTCCGCTATACTGGCCGATAAACGAGCCATCCTCGTTGAACTGTCCGTCTCCTCCTTCCCCGTAGTCAACTAAACTGTCGTCACTGTCGTCTCTCTTAACCGTCCCATTAGACGGTGTGCGGCTCCCTTTTAATGGTTTATGGTCCTCATTGTCACTGAAGGAGAAAATAACATGCAGGTGTTACAGGTGAGATGATGTGACAGATGCAACAAGGAGATTAGTGGTCACTTTTTTTAGATGGAGCACTGGACAGCCAATGGTCACTTTTACCACCACCTACTGTAAATTAGGCAGGTCGCGGTAAAGTTTTTTACATATTGAGAATAAGTTGACGTATTTCTTTACTTTTTAATAAACTAAACAGCAGCACTCATTAATATGCAACAGTGAACATTTCTGCCCACAGCCTAGGAAGCAAATTTGAATTTGTCTTGCTCCATGTCTAAAAAACGGCAGCTATGAATGATTAGTTGGTTTCCATCAGGCAACAGGGGAATAAAGCTCAAGCAACCATACCCTGTTCAAATTCCCCCTGAAACCAAAAAATGAAGTGGTAAATGTGTTGTTTGACAAAAGCATTACTACCCACCCCACCACCACCAACCGAAGACAGAGGTTGTGATGAAAAACAGAAAAATCCAAGGCAATGATATGAGTAAAACTTGTAAAGCAAAGTTTCAGCCAAACATCCCCCAAGGCAAGCATGATAATAATCACAAATTGGCAAAATGCATGAAAAATCTGCAAAGAAAGTTTTCTTTGGATTTCAGATAGTTGAAAACATTCCACATCCATGAGTTGAATATCAATGGGCTAAGATCACAAAGCCATCATAATGCTGGAATGTTCTTACATCTGAATATAATAGATCAATATGCAAAAGCATTTTCAGGAAAAAAAAGACAGATCAATGACTTCAAAGATTTCACTGTACATGATGAAGGCTTTATGACCAGATATTAAACTTGATGACAGCCGTGAAAACCTGGGATGTGTATACAGCGAGCATTTTTCTCCACAGTGACTCGACTATCCACTTCACCCTCGTCACATGCTAGACTTGCAGACAATGACCCCACCTCCCCTCCCCTCACACACCACCATCACCCTTACCTTTCCTGAGACCTACACCCCTGGGTTCAGATGAGGAGATCCAGCTGAGATCCCGCACAACACAACAGTCACTCCTAGACATGATTGCACTATGCACACACTTTAAAAAGATTTGATGCGAGTGTGGCGCTTGGACAGGCACGTATGCCATGTACATGTACAGTCCTGAACTGACAGTATGCTCTCCTGCAGTCAAACAAGAACAGCTCAGTTGAGTTTAGTGATGCCTTTATTGACATACTGTAAGGTTCCAGCTGAGCCTAATGAAACAGCATGGATATAAATTATACTCTCACAAAGGCACTATAATATTTGTACACTTTGCCTTGTGATTTATTGTCTACTGTGTTCTCTGATGTCCATCGGAGAAGTTTTCTTGTGGTGTAAAAGGCCCTTCTCCTTATCTTCCCAAACTATGATAAGTTTCATGATATTCTACATTTTTCATAATGTCATAAAATCCCATGAAAAGAAAACAACAAACAAACAATGAATTAATTATACTAACAAGTATTGATTGTTTGTCTAAGTCTGATATATCTCCTTCCTCTGTCACATAGAGCTCCATTATTGTTCAAAAGCTATTAATAACACATGGATAAACCACACTGTTGTGCCGGGAGACATGTTCCTTCGTTATAGGCGCTGTAGTTTATTTTTAGTCGCTTCCCCATACACCATCCTGCTTCTGTAAATACTTACAAGTGTAACAAATCTGCTGCAGAAAATAGTCCCCAATAAATACACAATTTACCCTTTTTATTACCAAAAACTACAGTCCCCAGCTCTTTTAAATCAAAGATTTAAGTCTTCAGTAGATGTACTGAGAGGCATACCTACACATTGTTGGTTTTCGTCTTTTCATTGCATTTTTTGACGATAATAAAATGTAGAATATCAGCACGATCCTCCTTTAAGAATTATTACTATTAAAGACTGGCGTCTGGCCTATTATAAACAGCATTAACTAGCTCTTGTACACTCAGTGATGACTGCTTCCCTCAAACATGCTGATAATTTCATAGTAGATCCATATGCATCTATATACTGTATATCTATATATGACCAATAATTCCATTCAACACATTATTGCCTAGAGCAGATTTTCATATATCAGATCTTCACACCATGCATATCACATTTTTTGTATACTGTATATATCGATATGTATTTATCACAGCAAAAAATCCATAGAATAGATTTATGTATACATAATACAAAAAGGAATATAAAATATAAAAGCAAGACATCTTATAAATCGACTTATATAAAAACAATATTCAAAAATGCTAGCTATACAGAAGTAAAGTGCTTCATTTTTCTTTATTCTGCGTGCGATTGGAGAAGCAGCCTAAGAAGAGGATGCTAACAAGCATAGCTGGGTAACTGCTGTAAGTTAGCAGGAATGATAGTTTCAATGATTTTCAATCCTCTCGGGGTTGTGTATGTCAGTAGCAATACACTAGGCAAAGTGTTAATACTATATATACTGTACACACAATGTATTATGAGTAGCTTATTAGTTGGAGTGGGATTTGATGCTTAGGGTCATTTTAGTATGTGATGCAAATGAATCTAGCTTATTTTTTTTTTCCTGACTGTCTCATTTGAAGTTTTAAAACACCCAAACCCCTAAATCCCTTGAACCTGAAGAATCCTGCTTCTCAAATGACACCACAATGTCATATCAAGCACATACAATACAGAGTCCAACACAAGTAGCATCCAGGACGTCCCAAAACCCAGGAGAAAAAAGAAATAAAAAATCTTGTGCTTCACGGTGGTAGAAGTTCAAATCGGGGTGGGTGGGTGGGTGGGGGGACTTCTTCTTGTTTTGAAATTCTGTAACTGGTGATCCTGGATCATTTATTGGTCAGCTGTAAGGGTTGAGAGGAGGGAGGGAGTGCAGAGCTCCAGCCCTGCCAGAGAGAGCAGATCTGGGCACAAGCAGGGACGGGGCAGGGGTTGATGGGTAAAATTGGCTCTGGGGACTCCAGAGGCCGGAGCACTTTCTCTCACCTGTATTCCCCAAAAGTGCAGTCGTCTTCTTTCATGGGCTGGAACTCCGGGTCTGTGTGTGCGTCCTCCTTCTCTTTGACTGGTGAGAAAAGAGGAACCAATTTAAACAAACCAGCTTATGAAGCAGAGTAACCTGTGAGGGTGTATGTTCAGTCTTCAGATTGAATATGACTGAAATGACTACAGCAGAGTATTGCTGCCTCCATGACAAATTATTTGTTTAGTTTCTTGTTATTACAAGAACAATTTCTTGTTTTAAATAAAAATCTTGTTCTTACTACACAACACAATTCTGTTTTACTAAGAAATTTGTAATGACTACATATCACTTTTTCTTTTTAAATCACAAAAGATTGTCAAAATATCATAAATCCTTTTATTATTTCAAATATATCGACATGATTGAATTCCATATGTTGTTTTAATGTGAAAAGTTCTCTGCTTTAATGTCATTTAATGGAAAACATTTTTGTATATACTGATTTTGTGTGATAAGAAAGTTTTGTAATACAACAAGATAAAGAGGTTATCTTTACACTTAGAAAAGTTTCAGGTGTTTGTAGTGAAAATTAAAACAATGTGTCTATACAACCCGAGAAATATCTTGTTACAACAAAATAAGTATTTGACTTTCACTTCAAAGACAAAACAAAATCTAATCCTAAAATCCTATTAAATGTAACTGAATGCCAGCAAATAAAGAATTATAGAGCGGGGTTATATATGAGTGTGTCAATCATGGTGCTCACCCGGGTATTTCCCTCCTTTATTCCTCTGGATGAAGCAGATAATGAGGAGGATCAGGATGAGCAGAGCGATGGCACACATGAGGCCAATGAACCATCCCTGAGTGGCGATGTCCACCTGTCTGCTCGCCACAGCTGGCCAGAGGAGGAGAGGAACACTTAAAATTTATGGCTGGACTATCTTTTCTCCGTTGGAAAGGAAAGACCAAGGAACAATTATCCACACTAATGTGTTAAAACAAACATGTAACAGGTGTAATAAGTCAGCGTTAAATGTTTTTTTAGCATTCTCTTAGTACTAGTTAGATATTTCTGTTCATGGTTGGACCATGATTGCTTATTGTTACAAAAAAAGACAACTTTCATGTTAGAACAAGTTAGAAATCTCCAAATTAAGCTAATGGTGACTTGAAGTAATTGAAACCACATTAGTACTAAATGCAGGAGATCAATCTTTGTCTCACAAGTGCACACAAAGACTGCCACAGATACACGCATACATACACATACAATCACAATTACACACAAACACATATACAGGTAGGTTCACTGAGTGATATTAGGTTGGATATTGTAACAACATATATTTAACTTCTATATTAGAATGATATCCACTTTTCTAATGACCAAGTCTACAGGACTGACTTCGTTAGGCTGAAATTGAACCAAACAATCATGCACGCTGTTATACGCTGTCTCTATATCACTACAGTACATGCCTTGCATACAGAGTGACCACAGTATATATGTTAAACCCATGCTTGACTGGGTTATAGTTACTCAACGGCACAAACTACTACACATTCTACACACGACACAGTGCGAGGCCAGGCCAGGCCAGGCCAGGCCAGGCCAGGCCAGGCCAAGGTGGAGGCGACCGCCCAGGAACTGCCTCACCTGGTACCGTGACCAATAGCTCCTCAGAGTGGTGGAGCGGCTGGTCGTGGTGACCTTTGGCCACCAAACGCACCCTATAGGCGAGGCCCCCCTTTAAGCCCTTCAGCATAACGTTCTGAGAGCCGTTCACAAGCTCTTTCTGCCATTCCTCTTCACCTTCACCTGCAGGAGGGACGGTCATGAAGAGAGGTATGTTTGATGGAGCGAACACAACTTCAAATGGGCCATGGAGGTCATGACATCATGAGAGCTGGTTGGTTGATAAAAAAAAAACATCTACTGGCATGGAATTACGCTACAGGCGATGCTAACTATATTAGATTTAAACAGTTCAATAAGTAATTTAGTCTATTAATGAGTTGCTACATAGGCCCTGAAAGCACAACCAACTACAACACCAACTTGACAGCACATGTGACAGCACATGTGTAGCATTTAGAAAAAACATTGTGCTAAGTGAGAAAACACAACCAATTACAGAAACTCAACCACGTACAGAAATGCTACACTGCAACGTTTCATATGGTTACGAAACAACAGTTTTAAGTACTAGTAGTAGGTTTAATAAGTTTCTATGGGATAATAAAAAGTGATTTATTGTCCCCTGGAAACACGCTGTTGTGTAACTACTCTCTGTTGTGTTCAGTTACTCTGTTGTTTTCTCAGTTTGCAGAATTTTTAGCCATGCCACACAACATGGCTCTGAGGATAGTAATGTCAGTCCACCACTTTCCAGACTGAAATACGTTAAAAAAAAACTGGATGGACTGCTATGAAATTTTGCATTCATGGTCCCCATAGGATTATTCCTACTGTCGTTGGCAATCACCTCACTTTTCCTCTGGCAAAACCCTGAGATGATTTTTAGTGAAATGCCTTGACAAATGAGGGATGGATTGCCATTAATTTTGGTAAACACACTCATGTCCACTTCAACATGAAATAATAACTTTACTGATCCTCTGACTTTTCATCTAGCGCCAAAATCAAGACTAATGACAATCCCGTCAACCTGGAGTGTACTTTGTGTTTGGCGCTTATTAGCAAATGTCAGCATGCTAACATGCTAAACTAGGATGGTGAACATATATTATACCTGCTAAACAATAGTAAGTTAGCATGGTCATTGTGAACATGTTTGCATTTGGCTCAAAGTAGCTATTAGTGCCTATTATTACAGCCTCACAGAGCTGCTAGCATGGCTGTACTCTTGTTTTCTGAACACTGCACATGTGGTGTCAAATTGGTGATGTTTTCTTCATTTGCTTTTGTCTGTTTGCATGTGTTTTCTTAAGTGGCAGTGGGTTGAGCCCTCAGGGTCCCCCACGGTAAATGCGATGTGGTGAGGATCTAAATATGAAATGTGTCTGACTAATGATAACAAGATTATGTTTCTGATGATGACATTTTCTAAATTACTAGGATCTATGATCATGATATTTCCCTAATTTAAACCATGAAGCAGTAGGTGTGAGAGAGCCATACTACAACAACATGGTGCTTGTCATCTTCACTGCAGGTGGATAAAAACAATGGAGAGCAAAATCAATTGGCATAACAAGAATGTTTGTTCTGCTTTTTATGAAATTTGTCTGCATAAGTTCCAACGAGATTGTCATGGGAAATGCACGCAACTCTAGTCAATAACAGCACTGACTAATTAGCAATCCAATCACAGGCAGCCTTGTTTATCACATCTGGGTCCACATTGGCAGAAGCCAGCGGCAACATGACTGCCAATATTTCTATTCACCTGCACAAGCCAATAATGAAGTAGGGATCTCTTGCCACCTATGTGTAGAACTGACACAAACAAAGATGCCTTGCTTACTGTTTTGCACTATGTATTCTACATAAACGTTTTTCTCCAGGCCCCAGTACTCCCAACTGATCAGGGCCCCATCCTCTCCGACCGAGGAGCTAACGTTTCCAAAAGGACTCACAGGCCGTGCTGAGCACACAAGAGAGAAGACAACCATCAAGAAAGGTCTGTTGGTCAAAGGACAATCCAATAACTGCCAATTACAAGCTTTGATTTAATTATAGTCTCATTATGTGCTATTAGCATAACTGAATCAAGACCCTCATAGCCTTACACAAGCAATTTCAAATCAGTACACTAAACCGACAAAGAAAAGAATGCACAAAGCTGATCATGTGACAAATTAGACATGTAGCGCACTATGATCACAGCACTATCTGCACCCTCGTGGGGCAGACGGCATGGGGGACACCATGCTATGGGATGAGACGTTTGGGTATTTCCTGTAAACTACATGGAAAGGGGTAAAGATCGCATCACACACCAGACACAAACAGAGACACAAACACTTTCCACAGGCAGGGACACGACAGATGCTGAAGTCATTATACACACTACACACAATTCACCGGCATGCCAAGCAAAGCTTTGCCATGCAGCTGGAAGCATCACCAGGGGCCAAAACGGAAGAAGTGACAAGGGGTCAAAGTTGCCAAAAGCGCTTAACAAAAATGCAGCCAAGCGCTTTGAAAAGACTTGTGTAGTTTTATCACATGACATTAAAAAGGCACACGTCACATCTTTTTCTTTGTGGCTTTGAACTTCCCCAGCTTTGAACTCAGTGGAGCATTTTGGTGGGCAGCAGAATTTGAAAGAGGTGGGGGGGGGGGGTTGCTCAAATCGTAAGGAGTGCATGCTCGTGGCGGGGTTTTGGAGCTGGGTTTTCGACACAGAGAAACAACAGGACAGTGAGACGTTCAGGTGGTCATGCTGTGTAATGCAAGAGTGAATTAAATGTAAGATGATCAGTCTGAGGTTTCATACCAGCGTGGGTCACCTTTTATAGCAATGCAACCGGACAACACGCATGTTCCACTTAACATGGACATGGATGAAGAACATATGATAACATGCTGTGTAAAATACTTAAAAATACAATAAAAGTGCTGTGGAATAATGTGTGCTACACTGTACATTGAACATTTCACATACACAAGTCACATCATAATAATCTGACTCAGCATTAGGGTTACAACTAACAATTATTTTCATGATCAAAATAATTGCAAGCATTGCAATTATTTTTTCAATATTCAATTAACTGTTTGGTGTAAAAAATGCCAGAAAATAGTGAGAAATGCCCGTTATCATTTTGCCCCGGGCCTTTAAATTGCTTATTGTGTCTGCCTGGCAGTCCAAAACTACACAATATTCAATATAAAACAGATATAAGACATCTGAGAAGTGTGTGGCATGTTTGACAAAAAAAATTCTAAATTGTTGTGATCTTGTCGATTATTTTGTCAACTAACGGATAAATCAAATAGTCGTTTCCACACTACTTTACAGAGAACACTCAAAATCAGAACACTGCACTTTACAATAAACAACATTTCAGTGTCTGGAGGAATGTTTGTCAATGTAAACAAACACAGTGAAGTTGAGGCCTGGTGTGAGCGTCCATCCAAAAATTACAACACAAGCCACAACTCTTCTCTATGACACCACACTTCATTTATGTAATGTTTTTGGCCTTCATTAGATTTTACCATCATCTTTTAAAAAATATTTTTTTTACAAAAGCCCCAATGGATACTAAAATTTCCAAGAGAAATATAAATAGCCATAAAAACAAAACATACAATATTAAAGCCAACATTTCTTTCGCCAACCCCCCTGATGAAGGTAAGATAGTGGAAAACATTAAATTAAGTATGGTGTATTGAAATGTTCTGTGATGTGCTTTCATCTTGCTGGACTTCAGTCTGCATCAAACACATGATCTGTAGCTTCATGCAAAGTTTGGATCCTCTTACCTGAATTTTATAAAAATCATAAATCACCTTAATATTCCTCTAGCCTTCCAGCTGCAGAAACATGAATACTGTTTAGATCATTTTCTTTTAGTCATCTACTTTTGTTGACTTACCTTCATCCATGACGGTGGACTCTTCCTGAGAAATGGCTGGGCCTGCTCCCCTGACTGTTTTCGCATTCAAATAAAACTTGTAGCGTGTGCTGTACTTGAGGTTGGGCAAAGTGACTGAGGTCTCATTGGCGAGCAGGGCCAGCTCCTCCACTGGGCCCAGCTCATTGGAGTTATTGACTACAGGGATGGAGGTTGGGGTTGACAAGAATAATGGGATGGAAGGGGGTGGAAGTAGTAAAGGTAAGTTGAATGGAAGTAAGAGGAGGAGGGGGGTCGTAGATGGGGTTGGAGTATCAATAATGATAAAGGTGGAAATGAAAGCATTTGGAGCACAGAGGTGTAGGGTTCAGGAATAGAAGGTGGGAGTGACAAAAGTTGACTTGTTAATTTGTGTTGCTGTAATTTAGGCAAAATAACTTTGAAATGCTCTTAGACTTTTCTAACCCTTCATCGTTATTCCTTTCTGTCTCATAATCTGACTTTGAACAGGATGGCAGTACAAGACATGAAAAAGAATGACAAAACTACAAACTACATGACAGAAGGTGACATCAAACACTGGGCTCACTGATGCCCGCTGCTATGACTCATTACTGTAAAAGGCCTCACCTGGCTGATATTTGAGGGTGTAGCCAGTGATGCGTCCATTCCGATCATGAGGAGGACTCCATTCAAGGGTTAAAGAGTCCGGGTTTGAGTTGGTGACTACCAGGGAAGTAGGAGCCCCAGGCACTGTGGAAAAAAACATAGATCATGAAACCTTTACCCGAGCTCATCAAAGTAAAGCTAAAGAGGGTTCCACAATAATAAATATTTAAATGAATGATCGAAGAGACGCAGGATGTGACGCAAGGATTTCAGGGTTTCACTTTATGCAGAATGTAAATACCTAAAGTTGCCCTCCACTCAAAAATTCACATAATAATATATGATGAATAGAAACCTGCAGCACACACACACACACACACACACACACACACACACACACACACTGAGAACAAACTTCTCAGTGAAGTAGGAGACGTCTTGCATCCCGCAATTCAACTTTTGAAATGAAAAATATTTATATATTCATGGATTCTGGATTTTTTTTTAATCAAGGAGAAAAAGTAGATGAAATTTCTACTTATTGATTTTTGTTTGTGTAAAAACCATATTGGATACAAATTATTATTCAAAGCAGGGCACTTTTATATACCTTCAATCACTTTCAGCGGGGGTCTATCATTTATTAATAACTGAGCATCAGGACGCATTTTAAAACTGAATTCACTTGTCCAGTGTTTAATCCATAACATGAACTGTTACAAGGGTTTTATAGTGTTTTCAACATCACTGAAGAGTTGGAGCCATAGATGGAAAATGATCTTCATTTTGTATTTATCAACAATTCATAATGTGACATGACACAAACAACATAAAGGGAGAGCATGTCTTCTCTTACCTCCCTCGGGTGTCTCAAACTGCTGGGTGGGGCTAGGGGGGCCTTCTCCTCTGCCATTATAAACTCTCACGTTGAAGGAGTAGAGACTGAAGGGGTGCAGACCAGGAAGCAGCCCGTGGCTGTGGTTCCCACTGAAGGTCAGGATCAGCTTCTCCATATGATAGGGGTTGTGTTTGTGGAGGCTGCGCTCTCTCCAGTAGTACACCTACAAGATGCAGTTCATATGCAGTGAGCATTGAGGGCGTCTGTGTGTTTGTGTTATGGGTGGTGTGCATCTTACACTGCGTGTAGTCTATCTTACTGCACCTTATATCCTTTGAGGTGGCCCCGGATTAATCTGCGAGGCACATGATCCCAGTGCACCTCTGCCAGAGTGCTGTTCAGCACCACAGCTTGAACATTTTCTGGAGCTGCTGCAGGCACTGTACAACAGACAAGGAACACAACAACAGCTAAATACAAAAGTAAACATACTGAGTAAATGTTACATGTTACACAGCCAAGTGCGTCCACTCAGGCTCTTGCACACAGTCCAAAGACTCAGTCTAACTCACAGTCCTCTCCTGAGAAGCCGTGGGCAATAGCA
Organism: Seriola lalandi dorsalis; assembly: GCF_002814215.2. NCBI lineage: Eukaryota > Metazoa > Chordata > Actinopteri > Carangiformes > Carangidae > Seriola > Seriola lalandi. The sequence continues at coordinate 127,430 of NW_019524236.1, forward strand.
GGCTCAGGTCCAGCTCCGTGGTCGTTCACAGCCTGAACTTTTAGTTCATAGGGAACAAATGTGGGCGTTCCAGAAACAACAAACTTGGAGTTGTTGGCCACAGTCACTGAGGTCCAATCGCTTTCCATTGCCTTCTGCCTCCACATTACTCTATAATGAAGCCCTGGACCATTAGACTGGAGGCCTGTCAGCGGCTGCAGAAGAGAAAGTTTTAAAATCTTATTTTATTTTTTAACAGAAAAGTTACAGAAAAGTTAAGTTTAAATTATGCAATATGTGATTTTTGTTGGCAGATAATAAAGGAGAAATTTTGAAAAGAACAAAGGAGAGTTCATAAGTTTCATGCTGGTCCCCGGACAACAGTAAATGCCTCAGGATTAAAATGGATAGCCTTGTACAACTTTATTACCTTCCATGAGATTACAAGATTGTCATGTTCTGTTCCAACTCCCTGAACACCTGCTGGGTTCTCGTCTGGAGCTGAAAAATATATCAATAAAGACTAGATGAAACATTATCCAATGGAAAACCTTTCCCCGAGGCTCACATCAACATACTCATTTGCTTCTGAAAAGAGGCATCCATCTTACATTAATATGTTTACTCACAAAATAGCTTCGATTGTCAGGATGGAATCATTTAGAAACGGCACAATAAATCATCTGGGTCTCTACCTGCAGGTTCTGTCTTGTACATCCTGGAGGGGAAGCTGGGGCGGCTGAGACCCACGCCATTGTAGGCAAACACTCTGAAGGTGTAGTGGACGTAGGGCGACAGCTTGAGGTGAGCCGTCGTCCTGGTTCCAGGCACCTCGGTCAGATTATGCCAGTGACCTCGGTGGTGCAGCGAGTCTTCATACTGGATCAGGAATTCTGTGTGAAAAAGACAAGCACTTTGCATAATTGAACACTTTGTACACGATCTGACAGTATGTTCGCAAAACTGGAATGAATACCCTCAAGGTTTATTTGGCCACTGTTTCTCAAAAAACAAAAGCTTTAGCCAAAATATGTCTATTAATGTGCTTCCTCCAGCAGTGAAACGATGAGTGTTTACAACATGCTGACAATACTAATGGACAGTGAAGAAGTAACACATGATGCACTGGTGTTTTGAGACTCTTCTATGAATTGTTTGGTGTTTTTTTTTTTAATGCTGTTAAAACTTGTCAACACTGAAATGCATTATAACTGAATGGAAACTACAAACTATCTATAGCCTCCATTCAAGCCTTCAGGGGTGAGTGGTATTTTTCTCCCCGAAACATTGATTTTTGTTTTTTTTGCAGACTTAATTATTGATCATTGTGATTTTGTTCACATATCCCCACTCTCTGCTTATGTTAGTCATCTAAATGCAGAAAATGTAATGAATTAAAAGGCTACTCCAGCTATTTAGGCCTGCAGTTTCATAATGTTGTGAAAAAAATGGTCAAAATCAGACCTCAACCTCCTTGGATATGAATCCAAAAACACTGTATTCTACATACACTGTTAGAAGACATCATGTAAACTGTTTTCACATTCTGAGCAGTAATCTACATGACTGAACTTCATATGTAAAAATCAGTTGCATGGCCGTTTAAAAACTCATTCATAACGGGTAAGGTTCGTGTATACCCAAACACAAAGCCTAAGATACAAAGAAGCTCTCTCTCTCACACACACACACACACACACACACACACACACACACACACACACACTTAAGACATACTCTGAATAGGACTGTTATGTTCATCCCCAGGGGTCCAAGTGAGCTGAACACTCCTCTTTTTCTGGTCCGTCAGCTCCAGGTCAGTTGGGGGGTCGGGTTGTTCTGGGGGGGGGGAGATGCATAACAGAGCAACATTAACACATTGTACTGGGACGACATTCACACTCACTTCATATTACAGTTACAGAGTATGAAGGGTCCATGCCACGACAAGATGAAGCACAAACAAAACAGTTGACATTCATTTGTTTCCATGATATTATAATATAGTGTGTTGGTAGAACCAAGCACACCTTTCAGTTACTCCTCTATTTCTTTACATGTTCTATTTGACAAAGTTATTCGACCTGCGATACACATGCAGGCGCCACATCATGCATATGAATCGACTGATGCTCCAACCGAGCATCTTCCATAATCACTCTGCATGAAATCGAGTCTCAGGCTCACTAGAGAGGCTAAATTGATGCTCATGTTTTGGAATTGCAGTGATAAAGTGAAATGCATGCTTTGAATAAATGAGTGACGAGCAAATGGTGCATTTCAAAAATATCCCAAGTGGTGAAATGGAGAGATGTTTGCTTTATAAATTGTTTTGCATTGAAGTGTGAGAGGAAATTGCTTCCCCTTTGCCTAAATGTTTAATTTTTGCATCAGTGGTTTAACGCATTCAAACTTACAAACTTACAAAAATGTAAAAACATACAACTTAAAAAAAAAATCTGAAAAAAACTAAAACAAATCAATGTTGGCAGATCAAAATGAAAAAAAAAAAATAGAACATATTCTGTGACTGTCAAAAACAAAAAGCATCTTCAGGCCACAACATGCTTCACTAAAACAGAAACATCTGACAAACAACACAAGGCCGCATCAGCAGAGCACATCTGGGTGCCCGTGCACGCTGCAGCTTTACCGTAGAGAACAGCTGGTGTTGGTGTGACCTCTGCCGGGTGGGAGGGCAGGAGTGAAACAGGGAGTTTAGTGGTCAGTCAGCCATAAGAAAACAAAGATTATCTGGCTCGCTAAGAAGGCAACAGTTAAATATTCATGCTGCTGACAGGATAGCTGATTAAATCCGCCCCAACCCTCTTAAGTAAACTCTCAGGTAATTAACCTTGAAGGGCTGAAATTCAATCTGTTGTGTAAGTTATTGGACAGATTCACTTTTCTGGGAAGACCTGAGATGGAGAGAGGTTACACTTTAATCATTTGTGAGTTTGTTTTACCAGTCAGTGAAAAATAGCTTCTGCCAAGCGGTACATACCAACAACAGTGAGTTCAGCGCTGGCTGAATCATGGTCCAGAGTGGTGTTCATGATGCAGGTGTACTTGCCCGCATCGCTCTCTGTCACGTCAGTGATGGTGAGGCTGTCAGAGTCTACAATTAATCTGTCAAGAAGAGCAGTTCATACAGACGGATCAGCACCTTCAGATTATATATAATGCTAAAGTTATTTCACTTGTTTTAGCGCCAGGCAGTCAAGCAATGAATAAACCAGTACGAGAAAGGGGAAAATCCTTCCTTTTAAGAGGCAGAGATCTCGAGCAGAACCAGGCTCAGGGTGGGCGGCCATCTGCCTCGACCGGTAAGATCTCGTGTAAGGAAAGTGGGCTTAACAAATAATGACTAGATCCATTACATCTGATGCAGAGTGACAGCAAACACAAGGTTAATGGTCTAGAAAGTGAGAAACCAGCTCTGACCTTTCATCATCAGGCAGCTCTCCGTCATCTTTGAGCCAGGTCATGGTGGGGATGAGCGACGGGTCGTGTTTCACCTTACACTCAAACACCACAGACCTGCCCCTCTGGATCTCTTTGTACTCCGGCTGCCTCAGGATCCAGGTGGGCTCTGATGGGAGGGGAGGAAGGAGGTTAGGGACAATCAAAAATTAATTCTAGAAACCCGATCAGTATTCTTCACGCCATGAGTTTGGAATTGGCTAAACTTAAAAGGTTTATATTAGGGTTCAACTAAAGATTATTTCCTTTACAAAAATCTATAGGCTTTCTTTGATTAATAAATGAATCTAACGAATATAAAATATTAAAAATACCAACAGATGCCCATTTAAAGTTAGCAGCTAGCGGTTCAACAGTTTTGGGTATTCACTTTCTTGCTGAAAGTTAGATGAGAAGCTTGTACTCCTGATTACTCCTTTCCTAACCACGAAAAGAAAACAAACAGGATTAAAATGTTGAAATGAGATAACAGGAAGGTAATATACAAGTAGAGAAAGTTGAGCCATTAAAATAATAATCAAATAAAAATAAGGAAGGGGCCAGAATAAATTATATTCAGGCATTTAAGTATATAGAGTTTCCTGGCATAGGCACTCTTGGCCTTTTTAATACATTTGTTAAGTAGAGAAAATACATTTTTAATTAAACAAAATATATGGACATAATATTTTTTTATGATTGTGATATTGTTAACTGGAAATTCAGTATGCTTGTTCTTCAAGATGACTCCTAACTGGATTTGAAAGAGAAGAAATCTATATTTATGGATTTGGAGCTCAGCCAATCTTACATGGATTGAGACACAAGTTTTGCATCCTGTCTCAAGCATAAAATACAGTAGATGCTTTGTTGTTTCTACATTTTCGTGGGTCTGCCGGGGTTAAACTACAATGATGCTTTAAATGTTGCTGGTGCAAGCAATTGTGGGACAGCATTATCTCCTTTCCTTTCGTAAAGGAAGGTGTACCCTATCTTAAAGGTGATAAGATAGGAAGCATTGAAGCTCCTTTCCTCAGCGTTTAGAGAATCGGACCAGCTCTTATCATGGCTGCCACTTAGATACGAAGAAAAAAAAAGACCCTTTGACCACAGCCTAAATACAAAGCTGGAGACAGCATCTTGTTAGCTTGCTTAGCATAAAGACTGGAAACAGAAGGAAACAGCCAGCTGATCCATAAACTTCAGAACAGCTTCTGAGCAGACATTGTGGTGAGATTCTTTTGTCAGTAATTTTTATTTTATGAATCTCAAACTGTAATTACAACAGCAGTGCGTTTGTTACTTGTATGCACAGAAACATTCTCACCTTTGACCTCCAGGTAGACGTGATTCTCATAGATACCAAGGTTGTTTCTGGCCACGCAGGTATATTTGCCACTGTTTCGGGACTGAGCGATGCGAATCTCTATAGTCCCGTTGTCGTGCAGGGTGTAAGGATCTCCGTCCAGGGTGCTGGACCGACTGTCTTTGAACCTGAGGGAGGGAGAGAGAGAGAGAGAGAGAGAGAGAGAGGCAAGCACTTTGAGCCTTTGAAGCATAATAGCATAAAATCCTCTGTAAAAGTTCATTAACTCACCATGTAATTTTAGGGATGGGTGATCCAAAGGAAGCACAGTCCATCAGGGCCCGGTGATTTTTGATGACCTGGTAGACTTTGTTGGCTGGTGTCAGCACTCTGGGCGGCTCCGCTGCAGTGAGGCAGCAGCAATTATTGACATGTTATTAGATTCCAGAAATCAATGTAAATGGAAAACAGCATTCAAATACAAATGGATCCAGTGTAGTGAACTTACAGAGGACATTGACAAAGGCGTTGGACAGCAGGTAACCATAGTCATTGGAGATGTTACACTGATAGACGGCGCTGGATCCAGTCTGTACAACGGTGAAGATGATGGTGTCGTCTTCCACCTTTCTGCTAGGATCTTTAGGGGAATCTGTTTGTGGGTGACAGGGGGTTGTAAGATGTAACTCTGGCTTTGTGAATTTCAGTTAAAGTCAATATATGTGAAAAACAGATGACTTTTAATTTAATTTTTTTATATTCTGGGAAATATTCTTCCTATTCTTATAAGAGTAATACATTCCATTCTGATGTTTGTACACTAACAGCAAAGCTTAGCATAAAGACTGGAAACAGCTAGCACATTACATCTTGTTTGTTTAATCTTCACAAAAACAAAATGTGAAAACAACAGGCTGTGGTTTTACAGTTGGGTGTGTGCGGGGACTATTTTTTTTAGGTGGTCGTAGATAAGATAAGCAAACGAGTTCAGGTAATGTTAAATTAATCCTTTACGATAAAATATGACACTGATGCAACTGAGAGGTTTGTCATTGTAAAATAGAAAAAAAAAGATTTTTGTAATAAAACATCTGAACTGTAAATATCAAAAGGAAATAATGCTATGGAATACCAAGGTGGCTAAAATTTGTAATAAATAAATAAATAAAATCCTGTCTCAGATAATGGAATTTAATATCATACTCAGCTTATATGAAAAATTAAAAAAGGCAATATACACTGGAAAGATATTTTCAAAGTAGCGTGAGCTTTAGTCAAAAAGAACAGGTTGCACTCACTCTCTATGGGGATGCCATTCATAGCCCAAGTGACAGAGGGCTTGGGCGTGCCACTGGCCCTGCAGGTCAGAACACCATTCTCTCCTGGAGCTAGGACAAGGTTCCTGGGAGCGCCGCTGATCCAATATGGAGCAGCTGAAAATAGAACAGAAGGCTGGAGAATTAATCACCGAACACGCTGCCCTGTTGGCATCTGTGCATAAATCAATTATGAGACGGAGGGAGAGGGAGAATGAAGTGACAGAAAGAATGAGCGACTGAACCGCCAACAGGGAGGTCTGGCCCGTTTGGACAGTGTGCGTTTCATCACGCACCTTTGACTGCGACACGGATGGTGTGGTGCGCCGAGCCGTGCCGATTTCTGGCGGTGCAGCGGTACTCTCCCGCGTCTGATTCCGACACGTTCACGATACGCAGCGTCTTCTGGTAGTGCAGGAAGAATGTGCGCTTGGCCGGGAAATCGCCGCTCACTTTGGTCCAGGAGAGGTCGGGGGTGGGCCTGGATTCAAAGCGGGAGACAGTGATGATGACACTTGAACAGGTGGACACTTGAGGCTTTTGGGACTGAAGTAATGGCCGATTCTTTCACTTACAGTCCCTCTGCAATGCACTCGATCTCCAGCACCTGTCCTCTCAACACCATCTTGGAGCTGGAGGGGCCAGATGGGATGAGGAAGGTTGGCTTCCTCTCCTCCACGGGGTCTTCTATACTCACACACACACACACACACACAGATCCACAAAGAAAACTATCAGCATCTCCTCTGCATCAGTTCATAAGACAGCGAAGATCTCAATCCCTGGCCATACTCTGTGGTCTGATGTTAGGTTAGATGTTCATTTTATTGCCATGTTGTGTTCTACTGTGCTGCTTCCTGTGGGTTTTTAATGACCAGTTATAATAAAGACTATCAATTATCAGAAGTTAATTTTAAAGACATGAAGATCTGCTTTCTACTGCGACTAATATAGCAAATCTGCTAAACTAAAAATAAAACATAAAAATGTAATTGTTTATGATAATGTTTTAACAGAGAGACAAATTGATCATTGACAAAATGAAGTGAGATGAAAATAGCTGGAGACAGGAAGATTAACAACTAGGTGCGCTCTAAAATTAGGCAGAGCAGCAGGGGAAGAGTGATTTTAGAGATGAAGACTGCAGCTGGTTGTTTGGGAGGCAAGGCAAACAGAAAGGAAGAATTTTAACATACATACTTATACCTTACTATACTTATACGTACTATACTTTAAGGAGTTGTTATGTTAATGTTTATCATTGTTAATACGTTCAAATGATCACCTAACTACTTTATATTTAGTTGATATGTAGTTGTAGCTCTGTTCTGATTGTCGAGACTACAGCTGTTGTCCAAGGTATGTAAGCAGCTCAGGCGATGCTGGAATCGTCATGCAGTGCTAGTTTAAGCAGCTCGTAGGAGGAAGTGAATAGATGTCAAAAGGGTTTTGATTGGATAGAGCAGGAGTGAGGGAGGGATACAGAATTAACTTGGAGTCTTGGGTCTAAAGGTTAGTGTCAATGGGTAACAGCTACAGTTCACAGCTCTGTGTTGGGGGTAAACACTAGAGGGTGCCAAATCCCACCCCGAAATAAATCAGTGTGATTGAACAAAGCCTTGGGGTTGTCAGGATGAAGGGTTAGTGTTAGTGGGTAAGTTTGAGTTTGGAGCACTAGGTTGGGGGAGTAAACACTAGGGGGTGCCAAAACTCACCACTAAATAAATCAGTGTCATTGTAAAAAGCTGCCATTGTGTCATTGATTGCATCCACTGTAACACAACAGAAAAATCACACACGCCACAAGTTGAAATCGTCAGAACAAAAAAACATGCAACATGAAATTAAAACTGACACAACAAAACTTGAAATTATTTAAAAGTCAGAGATTGGGAATGATCGTCATAAGACTCTTGTGGGAACGGTCTGCCGTCATGTCACAACAAATGCTACACTGAATGAGAGCGGCCTTTGTTGTTGGTGCAGACGCCTCACAGAAGAAATAAAATGAACGCCTGCTTGGCCGCATGGCGCCATGAGAGCTCTGACAATATGTCTTTTCAGTGGGACGTCGACCACTGGCCTCTCTCAGGATGGGATTAGAGATAGGAAATGCTGTCTCCCTCCTACACAGTCATGCTTGCACATACTACTGTAATTGAACTGTCTCACTCACACACACACACACACACACTCACACACACACACACACACACACACACACACGCACACACACACACTGGCACTCTTCATCTCAGTCATGCTACCTCATTACACCTTCAGTAGATTTCGGCGTTTTCTTCTCCTCAAAGAGAGTCAGACTTACGGTTAAGGACCTTGACGGTGATGGGTTGTTTCTGCTGGATGGTTTGTGTGTGTGGGAAGCGGGCGTAGCAGATATAGTCGTTCCTGGAATCCTCTCGGAGCACATTAGCAAAGTAAAGGTCTCCGTTCAGGGACTGGGACACCCTGGCGCTCTGAGGCAGCCTCTGGAAGTCTGAAATGTACAGCATTTTAAAATACTCTCATGTGTACAGCAGTTTAAATATGTACTCTGCTGCATGTGCTGCCTTCTTTAAAAGGACCAGTTCATCCAAATTATTGGAAAAAAAAACAATTTTCTCCAGAAGAAACAGCCTCTGTTGACAGTATATTCCCTGGATTATCTAAAGTAAGAGAAACAATTTGTTTTGAGGTGGAGGCAGCAATCTCAGAGACAGAAATATCAAAACCTAAAGAAATTAAACCAAACTGCTGCTGACAAAACAATCTCATCACCAGGTCCGCTCAGTAGCTGTTCTGGAGCTTTCAGTTCTGATGATAAATAGATACAATACAGTCGAAAAGCTCCAGAACAGCTACATAGTGGAGCTTGTGGTGAGATTGTTTCTGCAACTCCTGTGTCAAGAATGAAATTGTAATCAAAATGTTTGAGTCGACATGGAAGGTAAGTTTTTAAATTGCTTGGAAAATTGGAAATTTGAAAATCTACATTTCAAACTCTACTGAGGAAGATCATGTGATATGATCAAAAGCTCTTCAACAGCTGCTGTATGGTCTGAATTGTGGTGAGATCGTTTTGTCAACTAAAGCAATGTATCACTACATTTAGAGATGAAGTCATTTTTATCTGCAACAGCATTTCATATAATGTGATAAATTGTCATGTGCATGCTCAGCATCTTCCATGACGGAGGTGCTCACTATTGTCCATCCAGAATATTATGGGAGGGGGCAGGCCAGCAGGGGGTCGGCACGGCAGCACCAAGGACACGCCCTCTTGAACGACGATTGGCTTGATTTTCTCCTTCGACCACAAGGGGGACCCTGGATTGGTTGGAAAAATGGAAACACACATGAGTGGACGAGGAGTGTCATAATTTGACGGCTGCTAATGGACTGTCGCTGACATGATGACAGAGGTGACGAGGCGAGGTAAGAGGGATGGTGCCTGACTGAATAACAATATGCTGGAGGAAAAATACAAAGGGACGTTCAGCTCTATCCAATCCTAGATCCTGCAAAATAAAACATGCTGCTTTCTACATGCACCTTTACCTTCCAGGAGTGCTCTTAAGATGGAAAATGCAACTTAATTGTTGGAAAAAGAAAAGAAAAGAAAAGAATTTATTTAATATGATGTGAGATATGCATGGTGTTAAGACGATGGAAGAAAAGAAAAATGGAACGTTATCCTCGACTGTGCTGCACTCACTGGACTGTCGAACGACTATGTTGTGGGAAACAGCAGTGCCATGTTTGTTTCTTGCTGTGCACTGGTACACCCCCTCATAATGGTCCGCCTTCTCTCTGCTGATGTCCACCACCAGTGTCCCAGAGTGGGGCTTCATGGCCACATTGGGGTCTTGGTCGATGTCATAGTGGATCCCATTTCTTGTCCAGGAGAAACTGAACAAAAAAACAAACAAAAGCAAACCAGTGTCATGAGCTGATATTCCTTGATAACAAATCGTGTGATGAAATTTTATCTTCGCATTTCAACCAATCACCAATCAGTCCAATCAAATCTGATTAAATCCTGATGAAACAGATTAGCTTTAACCGTTTTCTTCCCTTTCTTTTGACTAAGATTTTACTTCAAGTTTTCAGGGACTTTAAATGAGCATTTTAAAAATATTTGGTTGTGCAAACTCTTTTATGTTTAAGTTCTTCATGAGGGTGTTTGACTGTTACATAAGACTTAGTTTTAGCGTAAGTGAAGGTTCGGGGCTAAGAAATGTATTTTGCCAATGAGCTGAATACAAACATGTGTGCAGGCTGGTGTTGGTGCCAGCAAATTAATTAGGTCTTACACTCAGATAAATAAAGGATGGAGGGTAGCATAATTTGGAGCAAGGGATTCAAAAGCATTAACTCATACTAGCCTCTGGCAAGGCCAGCATGTACTGGAATAAAAATATTCTTTATTTATCATAAGGTTTGTATAAACCAGAACTGCACCTATCACACCTTAGACTGAATTTCTGGAGCGCTGCTGTCAGCTGAGGCTTCTTACTGAAAATTTGATAGGTGGGTGTTGAATCCACACCTGGAATATTTTTGTCTTCTTCTAACAGCATCATGAATGCAAAATCGCAGTTGACAGATTCCTACCTGGGATGAGGCTTTCCCTTCGCCTCACAGTGGATTATAATGTTCTCCCGTGGGTCTATGATGTAATCCTTGGGAGATTGGTGAGTTATGGTCGGCGGCTGCGGCACTAGAGGCGATCAGAAAGAGGATGATATTTAATCATGACCTTTACTGCACAGCTAAGCTCTTTTTCAGTTGCTGTATTGACCACACAAGCAGTCATTACCAATCACATGCGGACTTACCACACTGACTCAAACACACAGCTGTTTGCTGACAGACACAAAAAAAACCTCTCAGAACACCTACAGCGGCAGAAAAGGCATGCAGAACGCTCAGGTACATTTCACTTTATTGCAATGATCTGATGCTTAATGTATTCCCGTCAGTGCTGTGGAGATAACTAATGGACTATAACAGAACAAATGACATAAGAACTCATGCTGTTTGCAATATGGCTCTATGAAAAACACTCTACCACTGCAGGAACACAAGAAGAAAAATGGCAAACAAAATAAAAAAAACAAAGGGATCAATGCATGCAATATACTAAGTTCACAGCAAATCACACTCAGCATCTTATAACATAAAAAAATATAGTCAAAAAGTCAAATATAACCCTTAGTGCAAGAAAAAAAAACTGCAAGCACAACCTCTGCAGTGAATTCACACTGGTTTGACACTTACATCCTTCCAGAACTTTAGTGTTTTCCCCAAGAACCAGCAAACAAGAAAGAAAAATTGTGACAGTAAAGAGAGCCAGACATTAGTGGGGGAAAATATCTTCCTGCATTATTTATGCTTCAGAACAAGCTCTGGACAAGGCCAGTTCCCAGATGAGGAATGCCAGCCTCCAGTGGTAAACAGCTCCAACCAACCAAACAATACATAGAAGATCTACAGCTGTAGCACAGAGACATCAAGCTGCAGGGCTGCAGGTCAGTCTGGAAAACTCTTTTCTTTTCCACATCAGTCACAGCCAGGAATATGGTGTCTAACTGTTTGCTTTATAAAACCAATGCAACAACATGTAGTGAGTTTCCTCCAATAATAAAAAAAATGACCTGCTAGAAAAACAGGAATATAACCTTACTAATAGGTATTACCAAATTATATATAGATACATAGTTAAATGAGTAAATGTAGATCTGAAACAATGAGTTGATGGACAGAAAATTAATCTGCAACTATTTTTATAATCGAATGATCGTTTCAGTTCATTTCATTTCAAGGAAAAATAAAAAACATTTGCTAGTTCCAGCTTCTCAAATGTGATAATAGATTAAGAAGGAATAGTTCTAGATTTTGGCAAAATGCTTATTTGCTTTCTTGCTAGGAGTCAGTTGAGAAGATCAACACCATTCGCATATCATACACCACATTCATGTGTGAGAGCCCAACTGTCCCGCCAACATTTTAAAACCCAAACATACAGAGTTTGTCTTATGTGAAAAAAAACCCAGAAACTCCTCATATTTGAGAATTTAATTTCCTGCCGATCCACTAATCAATTAATTGCTTCAACATAAAACTGACACCTAACGTCAGTCAATTTCCCTCAGCTGAATGTGTTGTGTGGTGTGTTGCTCTGTTGTCTTACGGTCTAGTGGGACCTCCAGTGCGGTGGCGAGGTGTCCCATTAACAGCACTAGCAGTGCTAGGTCCATCCTCCTCCTCTCCATCATCGGCATGTGACGTGAAGGTCTGCCCCCAAATGCGGCGACTCCCCGCCTCTCTGCTCGGTCACACCGTCTGAGGACACGTGCACACTACGAAAGACAGAGAGAAAGAGAGAAAGAGTGTCAGAGACAAGAGGGTAGAAACACGAGCAGAGATTACTGGGTTGAGTAGCACAGCCAGTTACTGAGGCAATCAATCATAATACTGAGTTTGTTCCATTTTGTGTCCATCAGCTGATGAGAGAGAGACAAAGGGAGAATGGGCGAAACAGACACATATAGCTCTGGCCACAGATCGATTTTAGTTGCCATGCAGTGCAGTTTGCTGGAAGCTATCTTTTTGATCTAGTGCACTCCAACAGGGGCCGACACGGCCCACATGGGCTCATTTTGCTCAGCTAATCACTGCCGTGGCCATGATGCCATTAGGCTTCTCTGCCATATCGATCACATCAGCCGGCAGATGACAAGCCAAGGGACAAGGCAGGAAGACACACACTTCACTTTCCATTCCCCTCTCAGCTTTATCTGACTGACTGACTGACTGACTGACTGACTAAACCGGAAGCGAACTGATCTGCAATGAGGTCAGATTTCAGACCCTGAAACATCATGATTTCATGAGATGTCATGTTGTAGTGGGATCAGTCATGAGTGATGGGACAGATCTTACATCTGTGACGTCTGTTCAGTGGGGACAGATGGTAAAAGTTCATCAGGGTGTTCAGGTTCAAGCGAGGTGACTTGTTTGCAGGTTTGAACAAACTGAACTGAAAGGCTAACTGGCCACTGATTAACTGTTAATGAAGTGAGGATTTTCTTTTGTTACACACTGTAATCTCATTACGCCTCCATCACATCTCTAGTGGTGCATAGCGGACGCACTGGGAATAGACGGGAAACCGAAACACAAATGTGTGTATTAAACATAGCAGGTTAGAATTTTTCCTCTTGTTGCCAGGCAGCTCGAGTGCTGCCATGTCACACCTTCATCCAACCAGAAGCAATTCAAAAAAAATGTTTAAAATTATCACTGTCATGGTCATCAAAACCAGAACATTATTCAAGCTTCAGAGAATAATACCAACTACTGAGTCAAAATGACTTTGCTCAATTGAATTTATATTCATCTGCATAATTGAGTGCTGCCACAATGAAATGATCAGTATTATTCATTATTTTTACACGCATGTGAGCACAGCTTCCAAATGATGGATAAAAAAGAATGAGGAAACAGAACTTAGGAGGAGTCGTTTTCTGTCTTTAAAAAGCAGCAGCAGCAGCCTGACCTGTTTTTATCTCGCTCTCCTGCCTGTCTTACCCAAGGCATCCGCTGGCACAGTATTAAAATGTCACAGCTGAATTTAGAGCTCAGGCAGACTAATTTGCTGCGTTATCACAAAACCACACTATCAATTTTGGGATATTAAAGCCGGTTACCGTATGAGAGAATCAAATCAAGCCCATGTTAAAAAGGTGAAGCCGGTATGTACCGCTCTTTGGGTGTCGGGTGGGTCAGATGAGGTGGTGGAAGCTGTGTCTGGGACTACGGGCCAGACCGCAAGGCAGTCAGAAGCCTGACCTGGTCCTCTCTGGGGAACTGATGTATTTGTTAGCGCTGCCCTCCAGTCATGATTCAGTACCGGCCCCAAGGCTGGCGTCTCGTAGCATGGGAAGAGACCGAGGCTAACGTCTGCTGCCCCCAGCTTCCACTACACCTCTCAAGGGAGGGCCTGTATTATACGCCCAGAGCACCCAATCACACTTGCTGTGTACACCATCAGGCAGCTCCATCTGAGGATCTGACATAAAAAAAAAAAAAAGATCCAGGATGGGGGTGGGGTGGGGGTTGGATTTCATCAAGTTCATTTGCAGGCTGCAGGCAGGGGTGCTGAACCTGATTCTGAGAAGAAAACCTGCAGACTCTCACCTTCAGTGTTTGTTTACAACTTGTTATATTAGAAATGTATGATCAGGTGTCATTTATGCAAAATCTATTCATGTTAATGAGTAAAGGAATTATACTGTAATCACTTCTCAGCTCCAATCTTCCATCTAAAACTTTGTCAAAGTATATATAAAAAAATACTAAAAACTATATTTTTTATATAAATAAATGAATAAATAAAGTACAGTACTTGGCAATGCATAGTCTCAGGCCTGTGACAGCGAGAGAATAAATGTGTTAATTATAAATTTTATGGTGAATCCCCAAAAGCCTGATGATTCTTATCTGGAAAAGAGCCAGGGCTTCATTCAGGATTCATTTCCCAATTTAATGAGGTGTAGCAGCTCAGCTCCAGCTGGTCAGCATGTGTGTGTCTTTGTGTGCATACTGTATATGTGCGCCGCTATTTGTTTGTTTGTGTGCGCTATAATTATCCCCGTGAGCTGCAGTGATACAGACCAACCCCTCTCATCCCTCTCAAGTGGGGACGATGAACCAGCCACCAGGGCTTGAAACTACTCACATCCTGACTGAATGGTGAACATAAAAATGATGAGAAATAGCCAGACTTCACCCTTTTCATGTTAACTAGTGGAGTTTTCTTGGTCTGAATTCTAAAACCTTCACTTTAGCGATGTCCTGTAAGGCAAAAGTTTGCAATAATGAGCGTACTCTGAGCTTGAGTTAAAGTAGTCCTGCATCTTAAAGAAGAAACTACAATTCAAAGCCCACATTTCAGTTAAAAATACAATTCTTTGAGGGGACACACAATCAGAAGATATCCATCACTATTGTTGAACCCTCCTATGCATCTTGTGCTGACAGAACTGGAAAAGCCAAAGTCAATAAAGCTCATTTCAGTACAGACTGCTGAGGCCAAGATAAAACCACAGCACTGTTTGGAGTGCTGTGCCAGAAACTGTCAGACGGCAGATAAAAATCGAACAGTAAATGGTCTCTTAGAAAGAAACACGACAGGTTGGGAAGGACACTTCCAGTGAGGATTTTTAGCTATTTTTCAAAACAGATGCGGCCAAGAGGATAATAAACTGAGCTGCTGTCTTACTTAGAAAACTCAATACAATAGTTACTAAAGGCGCTGCCACATGAAGACAACCCTTGAACTTAAAGGACCATACCAGTGATTTTACCAGTGAAAGTTTTAGCTCCTCAAACCTGCATTCACAGATTTTCTGTCCACGTGGTGGCAGTGGATACAAGCTGTAAAAAATGACATATAATCACCTTTTAAATAGATGTGTTGAACAAGCTTTTTTGCTGAGAGCAGCTGCCTGCTGAGAGCGGTGAGAGTGAACCAAAAACAGTAAAGTTGCAGGCTGTAAGACCAAAACAATGAGCCGAAAATCGCTAAAATGCTGCTACAGCTGAGGGGAACATCAAAGTTAGGGGAACTTTCTCATCTCTTGTTTGTCACTGTGAGAGTGACTCCTTGTTTGTTTGACTCCGAGTTTGGTATTTGTCTGTGGAGTTTCCTGAATGCTTCAGGCAGCCATTGGTTTCCATTTATTTCCTTGAGATGTGAAAGACTCTTTGTAACTTGGTTGACTCATGTAATCATCAAAGTCACATTGAAATGTGTTTTTGCTTTTTTTGAACCAATCTGCAATTAAACTGCATTAGCATGAAACAATAACTTGACTTATGTTACAACTTATTTTCGTACAGTTACGAAATGAATGAAAGTTACACAATAGTGAGGTTAGCTATAGTGTAAAGTGTACAGGGTTAGGGTTAATCCTAACCCTGTATGAATTGTATTAAAAGAGGCTGAAATGTGCAAAATCACTGTTAAGGACCTTAAAATGCCAGTACACAAACTAACTAGATGCATTTCTACAGAAGAAAACAATGTGAGCACAGCGAAAGGCTGTAATGTTAATTACTGTCTACAACTACATGAGACCACCTTCACTCAGGACTTGCTGCTTTTCTCTCTGCTCATTTTGTCCATGGAGAAAACACTCAGCACTTGTGTAAAAGCTGCATTGAGCTGTCTGGCCTCTCATTCAGCCAGCCTCTTCAATTACTCCATTGTCATTTTCCCATGGCCAGCTCCTTCACCATCCCAAAACTAATTGGTTTTGTGCACATGTCAGAGACGTAGCACATAGGCAAAGACACATTCATGCACACTGGCCACAGAACGTGCGGGTCAGGACACGTCTGAGCTCACAGATGGAGCTGACAGGGGCACGAGCACTGAGCATTGAAACACACCAGTAGCAGTCAGCAGGAGGAAAAAAAGCCCAACTGAATTTCCCTTACAGCATCAGATAATACTACAGCATATGCGTTATGCTAACCACTAGAAAAGATATTGTCTCTGCCAAACAATGGTGATGCAACACTGCAACACGAACAGAATCACTGCTGTTGCATCAGTAGCGCACAGTTTTAACATCTATGATGAAAGACAAGTCTCTCATGCCAGGCACCCTAATTAACTCCCATAATCAGTACTATTGATGGTTCAGGCAATCAGGGGTTTGTGAGCCTCGGTATGGCCTTAATGGAGCAGCGGGGATCCCCTACAGACGGTTGAAAGTGGGGGTATAATGATGAGAATGGCTCAGCACTCAGGAAGGTGGTGATGAGAAAACGGATACGGTTGGAGGAGTTTATTTTTCTGAGGCTGCCGGCTTCTCTCGCTGCAGCTCAGGATGTCTCTGACTGCCATTCACACCCAGGGCTTCATGCCCATTTCTCTGTGCCATTAAACATCTACAGGGGAGTTGGATGTTGCTTCAAAAGGCCCTTCTGTAAAACAGACAGTCCTTCAACCAAAGTTTAGAAAGTCACAATCAAACAGGATTTGAATGTAAAACAAAGTTATCACTTATAGTCCTCTGCTGTCCTCTGCCTAACACAAAAGCTGAGAGAAACATCCGGCAGCTGTCTTTGATTGCTTTATGGATTCACAGCTAATGTAGTGGACAGGCATTAGCAGCGAACTATAGCTGTTATGTATGAGGTTGAATGTTCACTGGCTTTGACTAATACCTCTCACAGGCCTTTTATCTGCAGCTACTGGATCACAATGGAAATTCTGCGCGTCGGCATCAGCGCGCGTTTCCCATAATCTTCTCATTAGCTTTTATAATTGGGGGATCGTATGCAAATAATTGGTGTGGTTAACATATGAATTGGGGTCCTGTTGTTCAGAGAGACCCTGCAGTTCAAAAACATGCTGTGTCCTTTTCAACTGCACTGTACAATACCAAACAACAAAGTGAGGCTCTTTAATTCATTCCACTGTAAATGTGTTGTTGTTTATATCCTCCTCTTTTCTCTCTTGTTGGATGAATACTGCCGTTCAAACTAAACTGGTTTTGATACGTGGATACGTGCGCCAGAATATTTATAAATCTAACCCTTTGTCTGTTTACATTTACTAATAAAATATCCTCACATATGACGAGCTAAAGAAACACCCCATTAGTTTTATACATCTTAAACTTAAACTCTAGATTGGGTTTAGAGACTACAAGTTTTTGGCCTGTGTTACAAACTAGCAGTGTGGATTTTTAAAAACATGGTTATTTACCAGGCAGGAAATGTCTAATGAGTAAACGTTATCAAGATGCACTATGGGAGATGTAGGCCGTAGTGTATAGGGTAGTAGTGTATAGTGCAGGATATCTCGGTCTCTGCTGGACCAGTTTTATCAGATGTTTTTCAAAACTGTCTCAGTTACGACGGCAAACTTTATGAAAGCTCAATATCACATCTCTGTAGCCCTTTAAAGATCCATCGCTCTGTTTCCCATACTTCTCCCCCAGCTATCGTTCTACAACAACTCTTAATGCAAATAGGCATCAGCTACTAATGCAACGTGTCCGGCAATTTGTTTGGTCCTCCTCCTTTCAAAGAGCACCGCACATTGGCATTCACTAAGCTTCCTCCCCGTGCACGCCAAAAACACTCTGGGATTTTGCTTTCTGTCCCCTCTGCCCAAATGCTAATCACTGCCGGCGCCGGCACTTCTTATCCTTAGGATAATTGCTGGTGGCAAACTGGAGGTCTTTCAATCTTTTCACTGCCTCACAATGTAGCAAAAGCTTTAAATCATTAGTTAATAAAGTAGCAATGGCAGCAAGGTTGCTGAAAGTTAAGTCTCCGAAGTGCATTTGTACACTTGTCTGACACCTGACTTGTACAGTAGCTCATTACTGGAGAATTAAGGGTGCTGGGAGGGGCATTTTTCAAAAGCATTCATTAAAATGAGATCAGAAGGGGAAGCACAAGGCTGAATGAGCAACTGTAGATCTGAACTTGACCTTTATTTGATAGCTGATCCCTACACAGTAATTACTGCTTTAGAGAAGATGTTTTTCGATATCCCCTTGCAGTAATGCTCGTGTGTATATGTGAATTCATACTCCATTACATCCATTTGCATATGCATCTTCCTTGTTTACGTGAGGTCACAGTGGATGGGTCACTGTAGGACGTCAGACATTGAGGATGGATCTTGAGTGCGACCCTGCCACATGAGAGTGCTACGGGTGAGGCCATTCATATGCTGAGCAGAGGTTCATTATCATGAGCAAATGCAGGAGAGTGGGAGGAATGCATGCCGACTGGCTTTCTGAATAGCTAAAAGGACTCTCAAAATCCTTGCCATACAACATCACAAGACACACTTTAGCTACAGAAACATAACAGCTTTGAGAAAGTAATCAACATAAAACCAATCTGCTGTGGGAGGACAAGCAAATCCTTTGAGACAGCAGACAGAAACCTCCATGCATACGTGGAAACAGAGACAAATGCTGTTGTTATAGTTATACAATATAACCCATGAGCATCGTAGTTCAGCAAATGAATGGAAATGTTTTTTAGCTAAATATAGGGACTCTCCATAGACTTTTAAGCAGAGCAGACCCACTCAAAATTGCACTCTAAAAGGGCACTCTGTATCCATGGCAATCCCCCCGGTGCTTTCAGATCTCCATGCGGACAAAAAGATGTCAACCCTCTCATCAAACACAGACATATGGAAAAAAAAAAAAAAAGAGGGACAAAGAGGCCTAGACCCATTTGTCATCTCATAAGTAACCTTGGAGAGAAACTGTACGCTTGACATCTGCTCAGCCCTAAAAAACGTCTCAACCTCCTCCAAGCTCAACAAAAGAGGTATGATTACAATCTCAGTTTGCCACCATGTCTACACCGGATGGCTTACTCCACATGTGAAGGGTCTCTCAAGATGGGGCCAATATGTGGAGTTTACTTTAAGCTTAGGGGTGCAGCAAAAACAGTCTGTGTGAGACAGGCAGTGCAGGAAATGTTCACCTCAAGCACACAAAAACCAGCAGCCGTGATGTTTTGTACCAAATGAATCCCCACGGGCCATGTCAGCCGGGGCAACACAGAGAAACTGTGTTTATATGTGATTGCTCCCAGTCAACAGTTAATACAACCAGGCCTTTCTGGAAAAGCGCTGCTATATAATAAGCAGTCTACTGGTGGAATTTGAATTGTGCTGATACAGTACAGACAGGCAGGGAGCGATGGGTCATTTAGAGCTGTGTGCACTTTGTATGGTACCATTCAGTCTGGCAAAATCTGCCGACAACATCAGATAACAAAGCGTGAACACTGACTGTGCAGTGGAACAATCTGTTACCACTGCGTGTTACCAGAACATGTCATTTGCCAGTGAGAAAGTAGCAGGTGGACAGAGGCACTGAGGTCGAGTCTTATGGAGGACGACCCCTGTCCTTTGGCCACGTCAGTACTCCTAATCATGAGATGTTTCCACAGAGTGAAAAAGGATTCCGGGGCAATCATAAAAGCAAAATAGATCAAACAAAATTAGCTTTTAATCGTGGAGTGTCTTTAAAAGGTACCAATTTATACACAAAAAATTTAAATTGTGAGGTGAGGCTGGTGGGGATGTCATTAGTTTTGCAGGTATTTGGTCATAAACGAAAGAACTGGACAAACTGGAATTGTGACAAAATGATGGCGCCTTGAGGCATTTCGCCACAAAACCACAAATGTGAACCTCATGGTGGTGAAAAGTGAGAAAAGTCAGGGATCACCAAATTCTGATTTGTCTTCTGGGGTTTATAAGTGTTTGTAGAAACGCATTGCAATCTGTCTGACTGTTGTTCAGATGTTTCGGTCTGGACCAAAGTGTTGGACTAACTGACCGACATCCAAAGACCGACATTTCCATCCCTGGAGCCATTTTAGCACAGCTAAAAAAGAGCAAATTGTGCTAGCAGTTGTCAAGCAAACTCTTTGGACAACATGAGATAAGAAGGCGTGCAGACTGAGTGAGCGCCGGAACAATTTGTTACCACTGTGTGTTACAAGAACATGTAATTTACCAGTGAGAAAGTAGCTGTGAGAAAATCCCCGGCAGGTGGACAGAGGCAGCGAGGTCTAGTGTTATGGAGTGCCACCTCCACATTCACAGAGCACCACAATAGGCCTCTCCTGCCGCTCCCCTCCTCCTCCTCCACCACCAGCCCCTTCCACTCCACCCCACCTGTGTCTGTGAAAGGTCAGCGCAGAGGAGGGTCCTCACCCCCTCCCTGAACCCACAGCTCCCACTCCACAATCATCCCCAACACTGGAGCCCAGTGCCAGGAAACTCAATCAAAGAGGGGCTTCAGAGGGCTCCAGACCTCTCAAAACCCTGCATTGTCTCCAGAAGGCTTCCCCACACCGTGGCCGGTCTATACGTAACACTGTAAGAGGAGTTGCTCATTACTGCCCGTCCCCGGTTCCACTCTGTCTCTTTTGTGCAGCTGACAGAAGAATCCAGTTGCCCAGCCTGGCCAATAAAAGAGAGAGCAGTTACGTAAAATAAAAAAAAAAAAGAAAAAACAGAAGAAAAGAAAATGAGAAAAGGGATTCATTTCATTTTCAGGAGTGCATGATGTGAAGACACATGTTGCATGTGTTAGTGGAGTTGGTGGTTTGGCATGAAAGAGACATATAATACATAACTGTCACCTGCAAGACGGCTCTTTAATGGCATCTGTTTAAAATTTACCATTCATCCCACGAGTTAGTGAGTATTGACTGATAGACACACCACACCACAATGTGTGTGAATGTCAGAGCAATCCATTATCACATAAAGGAAGCACTATGTAGTTGCCCTCTCTCTCTCTCTCTCTCTCTCAGCCCCTCCTCTACTCTATTCAGATACGGCAGGTGAATACAAATCATTTCCCCTCCACTGCTCTCCAAAAGGACTCACCATCCAATTTCAGACATAGAGGACACAAACAATAGTCCTTTCAAAGTGTGAGAAAATCAAATCAAGGCCTTTTTTTTAAAAAAGGAAAACGCAATCAGAAGTTAACCCTTCCAAAATGCTAAACTTGAAAAACAGAAAATGTGTTTCTTGTTTTTCTCTCTCACACAAAGACTGAAAGGATCTATTTTTAAGTTAAGTTTACACAATGGAAGTTCAATGCTTTGAAGTGAAATTTGCTTCAGAGGATTATTTTTATTATTGATTAATACATCAACTATTCTTTTGATCAAGTCAGAGATGAGATTAAATCCTGTGTATCAGTGCAACAGGTAAAGTAGAGAAGCTTGTAAAGAGGAGATATTTCTGTGCGGAGGAAGATCATAAGGATCTGAAATGTGTGAATTTGCAGGTGCGTACAGACTGCATCACAACACTAATTAATTCATATGTACAATCGTCCATTTGTCATACAGTTTTTTCGTTTTCGTTGATGAAAACTTTCAAACATCTCGTCATTGCTTTTTATTCAGTTCACTTGTTTAAAGAGAAGCTGGATAAATGATTAAGACATTTCCATTCTGAAGACTGACTTATTGATTAATTGTCTAATCATTCCAACACTTAATTAAAGTGACACTTTTAAAGATATTTCCGTCACTTGTATTTTCGCTAAATACAGGGAGAAGCAATAATAGTTAGTTTCTGTTAGACTGGACACATGCTGCCATTCAGAGTTTTATTCCTCGTTGAAAACGGTCAAAGCTTTTATTATAGTATCAGCTTTTAAAGATATAATTTTCCTTTAGTCCCGTTCTAGTTGTGGCCAATCGTCATTGGTGCATTTTGTCATTGTTTTTGTTGACAAAGTAAAGAAAGAAAACCAATACGCCGTTGTGAAGCTGAAGCCAGCAAATGCTTGATAAACTAGATAAACTAGACTTGTAACGATGAATCTGTTTATCAAGATTGTTGTGATCTATAACGATTCATGGATTGTCGATCCACAGATTGATAAGTGACTTATGATTTCAGCCTCGTTTTGGCGGTTTCATCACTTTCATATTCACTCTGTAGCCTAGATGCAGAAGCAGTGACAGTAGCTGCTATATTTTTCATCATTTCAGTTTTTGTTGACAAATTTAACACTGATAACTGACTTAAAAATGATTCATCAATTAGAAAATTTGTTATCAATTAATATTCTGAAAGTTGACTTATTGTTTCTGACTTATTTCCATCACTCACTTTATAGTACATGCATTAACAGTGACACAGTAAAATTACAATAAACAACTGCACACACTCACTTCTCCAACCTTACAGATAAGAAAACTGAATCATACAGAATATAATTATTATGATAAATTAAAATACACCACAACACATGCAGAAATGTTGCTTAATGTGAAAGTAATGTGTGTGCCACCCGGACCGATCAAACACTCTCTTTCAGCCAAGTCTGAATGAGCTTTGATTACACTGGCTTGAGCTATGGCCACTCTATTCCTCCACTCAGGTTTTCATATGCTAAACTCAACAAACAACTCATGGGGAAGTGAACAATTCATCAAAGATAGCCCTGAGTAAACTCCTCTGACTGCATTTGAATTGAAAAGTGGCACTGTGAATTTTCATTTTAAATCTTCCCCATCCAAAAGACTTTTGATGGAATTTGATCTAATTAAGCTCTGGGACTGAGAAACTTGTGATATTTACCCCCCCCCCCCCAAAAAAAAAAAAAAGAGAAGAAAGAGACAACATCTCCCTTAAACGAATGGAAATAATTTTTGTTAGGAAGTAATTGGATGACCCCATTTTATTTGAAGCGCTGGTTTTTTATGAAATGAAAAAGAGAATTTTTAAGATTAAAGAATACAATGAAAAGCCCCTGGTGGTGACTGACTGATGGTGTGTTGGCACTTCATCAAGGCTTAGTGTGAACATGTTTCTATCTGTCTCATGGGTGCAGATGACTGAAATGTTAGCTAATGAGTATTAATGACACTAATGAAGGACTAAGCTTTCTCATAAGGAAGACCCTTTATGAGCTGTAAAACTCTCTTCACAAGTTCAGCTGAAGACGTGATGTGAAAACACGCCAGAGACTCAACACTGACAAGAAGGTTTTCTAGTGCTATAGTTTAGAGATTTTCCCTATTACATCCATCATTTGGAGAGTTTTAGTATGTTTTGAGTGGGTTTGGTAGTTTTGCCCAGAGGGCGTCGCTGCTCAGATGAACAGTGCTCCATCCTTACACATCGTCTGGCCCCATCAGAAATAATGGCCCAGACAAGAACTGCTCCATCAGCCCTCATTTGTCAAACGGTGATTCCGGAGGAAACATTGCTCCTATTTAACACTAACAGTCCGCCGCGCTTCCGCTAACAGCCTATGTCCTGTGTCTGTGTTTGACGGGACGAGACTGGTCGCTAATGCAGGAGAAGTGTCGGCTGAGTGCTGGATAATGCCTGGGTGAGGCTGTAGTGGAGCTGGTGGGGTTTTTTCCTTTTTTTTGTTCTAACTGTGTCAGTCTCTCGGTGCAGGTACTGAAAAGGTCAGCACTGGAAGGTGATAACAGCATGGACGAGGAGTGTGTGACTCGCCTCCGAGGAAGGAGACCAGGGGTGTTTCTGTTTGTTTGTGTCCCCCAGGGTCGAACATGACAGAGGAATGAATTACTGCTTTAACAGATAATGGTCCAGTGTATGTACAGGGACCACCTCGCCCTCCTCTGTCTACTCATGAAGAATGGATAGCCTATATGCATTGTATGGTCACTTACATTCAGCATAAATGTTAAACAGTGTTTCAGTAAACACTTGTTCTGGGTAGCATTTGACCTTCCCTGACACTAGTGCTGATACCATATCTCGGTTTTAGTATAACAAAACAATACGATTGGATTCCAACTTTAAGAAATATAAACATATTTTTCATTTAGAAAAAGAAGCAAAACCTCTGCAGTGTTAAAAGTTATCTCAACACTAATACAGTGTAAAATTGGCATTTTTGGCCACTTTTTGAACTCAACCATGAATACCCTAATAATAAATAAATGAGTTAAGACTACAAATGTGAACACACATTTAGGGCCATCTTTTTGAATATTTTCAATGAGTACAAGGCATTTTGGTCTGTCCCAAAAAGGTATTACAATTTGATACCCAGCTCCATTTACTGGGTTCATATATCTGGTTTCATTTTGGATCCTGCTACAAATTATTAAAATATCTGGATTCAAAAAGATTATGGCCTAATTCATCTTGCCAAATCATTTATCTTCTCTATATTTTTAAACTATGTTCAAAACAATCAGGTAATCCTTTACTGTAGCCTATTAGCAACTATGTAACCAGGAAAAAAAAAAGATTTTTAGTTACATCATTATCTCTATAGTCTTGATATTTAAACCCTGAACACCTAAACTGGTGTTCAGGGTTTTATGATTTCATTTCTTCTGGCTGATTAGACCTAGATTTAATCCCTCTACACAGCACATCTGATTGAAGATGGAAGATAAAGCCACAAGCTTGTATGTTATAGAGTTGGCTGTGTGAAGGTTATTCTGTGTATTGACAGTACAGCACCATATAAATTAAATTTGTGTTTAATTACAAAACTGACAGAAGTTGGCTGATGTGTGGCATCAATGTTGGTTTACTTTTTAACACAGCTCCAAGTCGCATCTATTGCTTTTAATAAAAGTAAAACCTCGCAATACAAAATCTGAGCTACCCAGTTATAACTGGATGTTGATGTGAACTGCTTTTATAAGTGGGAACTGCCACGTTACAGGTCTTAATAATGACATTAATAATGGCTCCTTTCTATTAAGCATCTTAATATGCCAAGATAGGGAGCCAGCAAGCACAATATCCAAGGACAGGGCTTCACACAGCTAACGGGAGTTAAACTATTATTAATGTTATTAACTACACTCATGTTTTTCTGCTAGAAAATGTCAAAATGTCAAAATAAAAAAAAGGCTTTAAGAATAATAAGGATGGATGTTCTCCAGTTTTTCAGGTGCAAAAATAGTAAAAGGAGAGTCAGAAAGATGTCAATAAAGCACAGTCTGTACATGCCCACACATTCCTGTGAAGAGGTCCAAACAGGCAGAATAAATGAAAACACCTGTGGAGGTGTACCAAGGTAATGTAGAAGGCTTTCAGTTATTTAGAACTTTAAAATTAATAAAAGGCCAAATCTAAAGATATTCAATACGGGAATGGAATGGATTTAGATTTGAGCAGTGGCTTTTATTCTGCTTTCAGATTCCAAAAAATGCAATCAAACACCAACCATATGAATGCACAAAGATGCATGATTTCAGTTTAGTTTATCTTGTCATTTGATACAATAATTCAGTATCCAGTGGTGTGGAAATGAAATCTAGAAACAGTACAAACATATTGGTAGATAGAGGCTTGATGTAATTTACCCAGCAGTAGAAATCCACAGACAGAAGCCTGTATACAGCTTGCTGCTCTAGTGTGCTCTCGCCTTTCATATTTAGTCATTGCTTTACTCTCTTTCTCTTTCTCTCTGTTTCTCAGAGGGTACAGAGAGAGATTTCTCATTAGAATTGGCTGAGATGCAGGTGAGCGAGGGGTTACATCTAAATTCAGCCATTTGTATTCCACCACAACACCCGGGGAGTAGGCTGTTTATATTGATGAGCAGATAGACTTGGCCTTGGACCAGGACCTTCACCTAACAGCCACATAAATCATTTGGTTTCTTAGTGGCCCCTTCCAAACAGACAGATCCCAGCAGCTTATTACGATGCGAGGACAATCTTCTGTGTCCTGAAGCTGCATCGATTCCCAGAATTAGACTAAACAGACCACTGGAAACGATCCACAGTATGAAGATGGATCCAGTTTTTTTCAAGTAAAAAAAAATGAAACAAAAAATACCTCTAACAAACATTTTATGCTTTAAGGTGGTTACATGGTCAGGATTTTAACCACATGTGTGGCCACTATGGACATAAATCCTCTACTACCTGCTCTTTGTCTAAATAGCCTAAAGACTAAAACCACTCAGGGCGAGTGGACTACATGCTCTTCTTTTTCAAAATATACCCCTCCTCTTCGGACAGTCAAGTATTCTGTCTTTTTTTCTTCAGTTCAAGTGAGAATTTTTTTTTAAAGTAAGAGCAACATCTTAGAAACAAAAAGTGGACCACTTCATTTAAGGAACAGCTCCACATTTTGGAAACTTCGCTTATTTGTTTGTTTTCTTGTTCAAAGTTAAATCAGAAGATTGAGACCACTCTCACGTCTGTATTAAATATGAAGCAGAAAATCAAAAAAACTCCCTGATAATTCACAACATTTTAAACAAACCTTAGGATAGCTATTAATACACAGTTAAATGTACCAAAATAGGCGAGTAGCTTCCCCTGCTTTCAGTCTTTATGCTAGCTGATTCTTATGTTTATTTAATCTGAACAAAAACCAAAATGTAGAAACGACATATTGTGGTTTAGTATGGAGTTATGTGCTGGAACTATTTTCTTGAACAGAGCCAGGCTAGCTGTTTCCACCTGCATCCAGTCTTTATGCTAAGCTAAACTAAGCTAAACTAGTTTCATATTAGGCCTATAGACATGAGATTGATTAAATCTGTCATATAACACAGGAAGAACACTGATAAGGGTTTTTTTCAAAATATCAAACTATTGAGCAAGAACTTCACACTTCTCAACGGCAGACAGCAGTAACTACAGAAATGGTGGAGACAAAGTTTGAAGGCTGCAAAGTGTGTAACAGCTGTACAAGTTGTAAACCCTTGATCTAATGACTGTTTAGGACCATTATTCTACTAAAAGAAATCGTGCAAACATATTAGAGCATGAAAACTGATTGTTGAATCACAGGGAATCCAGGGAATAAGTCATTAAATTAGCTTTAGCTTAGGTTAGCTGTAACAGTATCAAAATATCAGGTTCTGGTCTAAACTCAGTTACTGTGATTTGGCTTTGTGGAGCAGTACTGAAATAAGGTGACTGCATTGCAAACTGTATAAAAAATGAAATTATAATATTGATTTACTCATTGCAATGGGAAACAGATGCATATGGAGCAATGAAAAAAAACTGCATTCAGCTGTGTAAATGAGAAAAATTTTCGAGGCTCAGCCAGATAATTGCACAGACAGGATGAGTAGTGAAAGTAGAGCGGGGCCTAGAGGAAGGTTGTCCAGATGAAGGAAGGAGAAAAGAGTTAGGAAAAGATGGAGATGCCAGATATAGAACAGTGTCTGCTAAGCAGTTACTGAGTCACATTTGCATGAAGCTGACTTTTCTCCACAACCCTGGAAGATGGAGAAGGAGAGCAGAAGCCCCTCAGGAGTGGCCTCACAACCTCTTTCACATCACTCAGGCTCTCTTTCTCCCTCACTGTCTTTGTATCCATCTATTCATCTGTTTGTTTATTCATGTCCTTCTTTCTGACACTTTAGCTGCTTCTCCCAGCACCTCTCTGTCTCTGCTCGCCGTAGAACCTCAGAGACACTGAAAAACACACACACACGCACTCAATCACATCCACACATGGCCCCTTTCTCACATACAGCAGCTCTTAAACATAACGTGCGCAGGAAGGAGTGTTGACACAGGGAACCGTTGGAGAATTGTCAGGCACGAATCAACGATACACCTAAGAAATATCTTGACGCGCTCATCTGAAACGACGTGCACAGCCCAGGGCCCCTCTGTGTGTGTACGAATCCCTCTACTCATCTGCAACTCGTCTGATCTCAGAACTGCTGCTGCGTAATATCACTACTTTATAACCACATACGAGAGAGCTCCAATTTCACACATAGTAGATGATGAAACCATTCAGGTGCACTAACGTTAATAGAAAGGAGGTACTTTTTGAGAGCTTCAGCGGGTCACAGTACAGTGTTCAGTGTATACCAGTTACAGCCATTGTTATATGTAGGCTCCCAATTTTAGGGCACGGAATACAATTAGACAAATTAAAAGAGAACGTCTGGTTTCATATATTTCAACACTGTCAGACATGGTAAGAAACATGAGCAACAGATGATCATATGTTTGCTTGACGTATGCGGAAGATAACAAAGGCTATACATTTAAATTATTGCCCAAACTGATTGACACAATTACAAATAAACCCCAAAAACCCCAAACCCCAAATTGTAATGTAACAGTAAGAGTTTGGAAGCACTTTTAATAGTATTTTAAAGCATTTTTAGGCATTTCTTCTGATCTTTTGACAGTGGGGCGATGAGGAAATGAGGAGATAGTGGTGACAAACGACATACTGTACAACAATCATCCACAGGCAGCCAGAGTCAAATTGGACTTGTAATTGTATTTTTACCTCATCATACTAAATATTTGGTTGCAAATCCTTTGCAGCCAGTGAGTGGCTAAGATCTAAGACACACGGACATCAGTGGACGGTTGGCACCTCCTCTGGTCTTGTTCTGCCAGGGCTGTGCTGCAGCCATCTGCACTTCTTGCATGTGTCAGGGGATTTTTGCCTTTAGTCTGGTCTTCAGCAAGTGAAACACATGATCAGCTGGGCTGAGGTCAGGTGACTGAATTGGCCAATCAAGAGTTTGGCCCTAAAAACACCTTGGTTGCCTTTTCTGTGTTGAGGATTGTTGTCCTGCAGCACTTTGCTGAAATTGGGGCTATAAAAAGGGGATAACAGTCCTACTGTTCATGCAGTTTGCAATATGCACTTAACAGAGGCTCAAACACAATCAATTGCCCTTAAAATTGCGAGTCAGCACTTTAACCTCATAGTTTTCACTTCAGGGTGTCGGAGTAAAGTCAAAGAAGGAAAATGCTTTAGTTCACAAATACTTCGCAACTGCACTGTATATGAAAAGATCGGATTATGTAATTCTGTCTCAAAGATTTACAGTCAAATGCCACACTCATATAGAGCTATTTCTGGAGAGGCAAAGCTCTGAGTGGGTGAGCCTCCATATTTTTTTCCCATCCTCCCCCACTTGGCATCAAAACACACAAACAATAATACCACACTCCCTGACGGCCACGTGAGAGAAACCAGTGAAAGACAGCAGTGTGGAGGTAAACAGAAACCTCTGCAGAGCTTCTATTGAAGGGCCTGGGACCTGAATGCTGCTGCTCACAATGGACGCTTCACGCCTCAGTGTGTTTCAAACCGCAAATTCAGTCTGCAGCTCCTAAGTGTGGCCCTCTATGACTCGGCCATTGAAAACTGTGGACTCAGCCTCTCTGGCAGACAGCACACATTCACAACAACAACCGACTGCCACGGCGCAATGACAAGAGAGAAATGGGAAGAATGAGACAAACAGACTGACAGATGGGCAGAGGCGAAGCGAAGGATTGAAACAGGCACACAAATGGATAAACTGAGAGAGAGAGAGAGAGCGAGAGATCCCCCCTATTGCCCAAAATAAAACAAGCGTAGCACCAACAGCAGAGGCAGATGAGCTCGGAGCCGTCAGAGTCCCTTAACTCTCCTCTCTGCTGTGAGTGCAGCATCCCCGCCCGGCTCGGCGTGCAGCAAAGCCGAGGTGGGATCCTTTCTTCACACTCCACTGGGCGGTGGACACACATCGCACCGTGTCACCTCCACTCACAGAGCATTAGATCAACTCCCCGCTGAATCACAGACACACTTTTAGCCCCACAGAATGAGGGGATGAGCCAAAGGTTACAGAGGGTCATTTTCAAAAACCCTGTGTGAGCTGAGAGTCAATTCTCTGGGCTCTAATGCACACAGAGACCTTGTGTTTAAAGGAGAGCTACTTCAACTCTTAATTGTACAAATGCCATTAGGGAACTTTTCTATCTCTGCGAGCTCCATTACGACACATTTTGTGTCAATAAGAGAGGCACTAGGCAGAATTTAGGCTCCAAGTGCTGTTTTGTGATATCTAAGTATTGACGCCCACTGTCACAGCAGTGGGCAAGGAGAGGGTGTGTTACCTTGACAACCATATGCATCAAACTGATAGTTGGACACCAGCGTACAGTGTTTTGTTTTTATTCCCTGCCAAAGCTCGCTGCCAAAATGGATGCCGACACAAAAACACACTTTGCCAGAGGAACAAATGCCAGTCAAGCAAGTGGCGACCTTTGCCTTACAGACAGAACAAAAGCAGAGACACCACAACTGAGACCGAAAGAGAGAGGAGTCGCAGCAGTGGAAAGGTTGGCTAGTCGTTTAGGGACTTAGCAGGTCTACAGAGAGTGTTAATATTAATACATTCACACTCTGGCTGTATCATAGATGGAGATATTTGGACTGGAGACACTTGCCAGGGATGGCAAACAGACTTACATTTGTGTGTGTTCATATCCTACGGGAGGGAAAATCCTTTCAGAAGAAAGTGTTTGCTTCTAAAAGGCCCGGAAGTTCATACTGTTTTGGAAAATCATGTTGCTATTGCAGATGATCTGATGGGGGGGGGCGACGACTCTGGAAGAAATGTTTCCAACTTACCAGAGAAACCCCTCTTCTTTCCTCCTCCTCCCTGGCTGGTTGTCTTGTTTCTTCTTCCTCTGTGGTTTTCTTCAGTCTGGTTAAACAAAAAAATGGAAGGGGATAACAAATCAAACTTGAGTATTCGTAATTTTGATTTCTCTCCTCTCCCTTTGAGGAAACAACCAGGACTTTAGCCAAGATAAGAAAATCCAGTCTTTCTTAATAAGGTTTCTGGGTAGGAAGTTTTGCAAAGCGATGCATATTTTCCAACATCCAGTGCATGCATTTAACTACACAATGGGCCCACTACTCTATGTTTGGGTTTATTATAAGCTGCTAAAGTCCTTTTCAGACTGGAGGTCTTCTGCTCTGCCACAGTCAAACCACAGGTTACACACCAGGATGCTCCCACATTAAACCTCTTCTCATCAAACGACTGGTTTTATGAGAGGAAAGATTCTTCTTTTATTTTTCTTAAGCATAATCATCAAACACTTCCAACAGTGACAAGTCTTGGTGGTGAAAAGAGAGCAAACACCCAGGCTGTGTAAACCAGAGTGTGGACAAGGATTTTCGGAGGCAGGAGTGTGTAATCCAGACTGATAGACACTAAAGCCTGTGGCTGAAAGCTGGTAGAGAGACACATCTCCTCCCATGTCTCTCCTCTTGTCTCGTCTTATCTCCTTTATCTCTTCTCCTCTCACCCTCTCCTCCTCCTCCTCTGTCCTTCTTCTTCTCTATGCTCCCTTTCCTCCTCCTCCTACTACCTACTGCCATTTTCACTCCTCTGCTCTCGTTCTCTTCCCTCTCACCTCATCTCCTCTTTTGTCTTCCCTCTGTTCTTCAATAGAGTCTTCATTTTCCTTCTCTCTCCTCACTCATCCTGTGTTATCTCAGGGAAGGGTGAGGACCCCATGTGAGTGGTGAAAATATGCAGAAAGTCATGGCACATTTGGAAGGGCGATATACAGTTGTTTGTCTTGACATCATTTTACAGTTAAACTGTCTGATTTCTCACATGACAACTTTAAATATGTTGTCTAGGGTGACGAAAAAGTCTGAGATACCTTGATCTCACCTCTACCGCCCTTTGCTTTTATCTCTTCATTTCACACACCTCTCTTCCCTTTATTACCACCCTTTTTATTTTCTATCCATGTTTAACTTTTCTCCCCAGTGTTATCCTCCCTTCTTTCGCGCTATTCTTCCATCTCAGAATGTTGTTGTTCAAAATGTTCAAAATGACAATTTGACAAATCTTTACACAAATCATGAGAATCTGGGACCTAACCATGGCATCATGAGCCAGAAAAGCCAAAGGAGCTCTGTCCTAATCTATTCTGTCTAATCCTCTCTTTGTCTTCTCTCCCCCCTTCTCCAACCACCTCCTCACATCACCTTATACTCCCTCATCCTTAAGATCAGAAGCCAATGCAGATGTGGGATATAATATTAAATAGCCAGGCTTATATACTTAAATTCAAGACTGTGCGTTGTTTTTTTTCCTCCAAACAGCACCTCTTTTACTTTATGTCTTTTTCTGGATTTTTCCTTCTTTCTATGTGTTCATATTGACATATTTAATCTAATTTTGCATGACAACTGTTGACAACTCTTTGCTCTGATCATGTAAATTTGTTGGATGCATGCCCTGCTCTGATCTTTCAGACCCTTTGCTTTTATCTCCTCCTCTCTAATCACATCCTCTGCTCACATCACCTTTCCTCATCCTCCTGCCTACTGCCTTAAACTGTCATGTCTTTGTTTTCTTTATTTCTTTGTTTTCCTCATACCCAATCCTCTCTTCTAATCTCTTCCCTTCTCTTTCATCCCAGACTTTTTCAGCTTTAAAGGTGGGGAGCCCCCATGCAGAGAGCCGCAGGAGATGAGGCTGTACATACTTGATATACAGTATTTTCGATTTAAAAGATGTTTTTTGAGATTCATCCCCCACATTTTTAAAGACAGTACAAAAATGTTTCTCATGATGATTTAACTCCTTGCTCAAGAGAAATCTCAGATGTTCTTTTCTCTTCCCCTTTACAGTCATTCTTTTTTCTTCTTGTTCCATCCTGCTTTCCTTTGTTTAATGCCCAAACCTCTCCGCACTTCTCCTCAAACACTGTCACAATGAACACAGACAAACCGACTGGCATTGATGGGCAAAATGATTGAAGGAGCCAATCCAATTTACTTCTAGCAAAGGCTTATTGACTCCAGGTTGCTGCTGTAAATAATAGTGTGGAAACCCCATTGAGAGATACCACAGTTTCCATTCGGTTAAATACGAACACTGGTGTCGCTATACAGATACAATTGTGAACTATAGGTTTATAGTAATTTTGTTTCACACAATCACATTTTTTTCAGATGTTTTTTTTTCAGTTTTCTTTCAAGATCAGGAGTGTATTATCACCTACGATTCAGTTATCTTAAGGTTATTTCTCATGCTGCTCTTGCAAAATCTACAGTATTTACTTCAAGCTTTCGTATAATTCACAGATTTGGAAAGCCTTGACACCTGTGTCTTCAGTAGCATATTACTTCTTACAGAGTGTTACACCAGAAAATCTGATCCCACACCTCTGAATTTGAAAAGGATCCTGACCCAGATTTTAAAAACCACTGATATACAGCATCACATTATATTATTGCTGACACCATACCTGAGCACAGAACGACAGCACAGCTGTCATCTTGTTCAGCTCTTGCAGTTCAACCTTATAGCTCATAATTTCTGCCTCACTGTGCACTTACTAGATAGCTGTGAAACAGCTGATTACAACTGAGATCTATGAATAAAACACCACAACAAAATGACCTTTCCACATCCTGTTTGAATGAGCTGA
Source organism: Seriola lalandi dorsalis (assembly GCF_002814215.2). Lineage (NCBI taxonomy): Eukaryota > Metazoa > Chordata > Actinopteri > Carangiformes > Carangidae > Seriola > Seriola lalandi. The sequence continues at coordinate 161,270 of NW_019524236.1, forward strand.
AGGCTGATCCCATCAAACGCTGCCTCCCCCCATGACATTGAGCCAGCCATCCCGCCACCCCACCTCTGCCCTTAGACACCACAGAGTCAGGCTGAGCTCAGTCCAGCTCAGCTGCCATGGTGATAAGCAAAGGAACGCAGGGCCAAGACTGAAAATAGCCGGAGATAGGATGCCGGCAGTGGGCAGAGAGCAGGACTACAAAACGCCTCACAGCAAGAGACCCGCGCTGCCCTCAATACCTCAGGGAGCACTCTCGTGCCATGAGTGCTGACAAACAAAAAGACACCTGAATCTTTGTAAAATGTTGCTGTTCTGTCTACATCCATCAATGAACAAAAGTGATTATAGTCAAGAACAAATAAAAAACATGTGTCACAATCATCCTGAAACTTAATGTTGCTCCAATCAATATTTTCAGGTAAACAATGGATCAGTGACATCATGACTGTGTGTAATTTGAAAGAGATGAAGTCACAGATAATAATCACCTTACCCTGCAGTTTTTAAGCATCTTTTAGTAATTTGTTTTGGTTTACTGGTGGTCAACTAACTGTTTTTGTTTACCCTCATTGTAAACCATTGTTATTATGAAAAAGCACTGATAAACTCACTGTGCATTACCTGCCAATAACCAACAGCAGAAAAAATTAGCAGCTAGCTGGTGAAGTAGTGGTTCAGTTAGCACCACTACTTCTTAAGAGCCAGACATATCTATCAGGAGTTGGTGGAGACCCAAACAGAGCTAAAGGACAGTGAATATTAGACTTAAATTCATCAGGTGAACAAAAACTAGGCTCCAAATGAATGCTAATGTAGCTCCACGTTTGCATGTGTAAATAAGCAACAAGATTGCCATATCAGTTTTATAGATAGATAATATGTCATTGTTGTGTTTACAGCTTGTTGTGCTTCCCTTAAGTGCCAAAAAAATAAAAGCAGCCTATTAAGAAGAAGCTGTAAAAAGCTACATGTTAGCTGCTGAAAATGAAATTTAAAAAAAAATTGCATCACTAATAAGAAATATTGGCTGGAGTTACTTTTACAAGCTGAATATCATTATAAATATGATGTATAAAATATTTAGTACCAAGCAATGTGGATATGCTAACTAAACACAAACATGAATTGATGTTCTGTTTGTATGCTAGAACAGTATGCTAACAAACGTACATCACTTAACTGTAATACAGCAGCCTCCAAGGACATAGTGCATGTTTCTATTTGTCATATCATGCAAAATATGACACGTTGAGTAAAGTGAGATGTCCACAGGCTGAATAAGCATCGTCACTGCAGATGATGCCAGGTAGTGAGGTGTCACACGTTTTTCTAATGACAGTCTGTTGGTTTTCTACTCCAGGCTGTGTTGTTTTCATGTGTGTGCCTACCTGTGCCTACCACACAGTGGTGTGCGTGTGTGTGTGCGTGCGTGCGTGTCCTCTGACAGGGGAAGGGGGCTCAGCCTGTGGGTTTAATTTTAGACTCTTGGCTAATGAGAGGCAGAGTGTGGCTATAGATGATACCGCTTTCCCGATGAAGCATCATTACCACCAAAGACGGGAGAAATAATTAGAGCCGGATCACTTTCTTTTTTTTCCAACCTATGATGAATTTACATAAGGGGACGCTGCTCACAGAGACAGATATGTGCCATTAAACTGAAGACAAGCTGAGATTCAGCAGAATAAACAGCAGAATAAAGATAATGTGTTGATTTGTTGATGCAAGTGCCAGAAAAGTGCAAGCTATCCATGAAAATGTTAATAGCATGGCTGATTGTCAAGCTTTAATGGACATATCACTGGAGAAAACGTCTGCTCAGGAAAATAAACACCCTCACATCCTCACCTTCAAAGACCAAAGCTGGTAGAAAACCAAGAGGATTTGCCGTTTACCAGAAATTCTGAGAATTAATTGACAATTTTCTTTATCGATTTATTTTCTAAATTAATCTATTCATCATTTGATTTATAAAATCTCAGAGAACTGAAAAATACAGTATACGTAACAATTTTGAGCCAACCCCCCAACAGTCTATTACCAAAAGAGAAAATATTCAAAACACTATCACATTTGGAAAAGAAAAGCAGAAAATTTTCACAATTGAGAAGCTTAAACTAATAATCAACAGCTTGTTTTGTCTGAGATATACAAAACACATTAACTTACAATGATACAATAGAGAGAAGAACAGCAAATCCTCACATACAAGAGGCTTGCAGAATTAAATATTTTGTGTTTATCCTTGATATTAAACTGAAGATTAATTTTTTGTACATCAACTAATCGATCAAGTGTCTCAGAATCATCCAGAAGGTTTCATTAGTTTAGGAGGGAAAGAAATCCACTGGATTTGGACCATCACCTGCAGATCTTCAGGAGCATCAGAGGCTTTGCTTTCTACACAACAGGTGATTATACGCTCTAAGAGCCCCATGAACAAAATAGAGTATACATCACCTCTATCTCAGCACGTGTCAGTAACAATAAATCCCCTCAGTGTGTGCATCCGTTGCTTCAGAGTATAGTTCAGTTGTCTTAATCCCAGCGGCTGTGTATTCCTCGATGTGTCTGCTATGACTGAGTGACAGCAAAGAGAGAGGAGCCGATTCCCTCACAAAATCAACCCCCCACC
>NW_019524236.1:163924-186761 GCF_002814215.2 Seriola lalandi dorsalis
ACCCCTCCAACACACCCACAACCCCTCCTCCCACGTCCCTCCCCTGACCCTCCCTCCCCTCTCACAGTGGGATTAAAACAACCTTTTGTCTCTCTACAATAGGGGTTAAACATTTCCTGGTATCACATGAACGTTTTTTTTTGTAAGACAGGTTTGTACAAGAGCATTAAATATTCAAAAAGTTATTTGTTTTGCATCAGATGCAACTGTCTGCAGGATGAGGAGATGACAGAGCATAACATCCTGCAATATGAATTTGGCAGAGCATAAAAGCAAAATTGACACTATAATTGCGGGTTAAATCAAATGGCACCCAGTGTACACTACAATAACTGTCAGCTGCACTGATTGTGCTCGAGTCAATGCAGCTTTCTGGATGTTCAAAAGAGGGTGGAGGTGCAGCAGAGGCAACACAGCAATGCGAATAAAAGGAAAAAGCCTCAAGGCACATCCTAAGGACTTCCTTTCCCATACAGTGAGAAGCCAGAGAAAGTGCTCACCTACACTCAACAGATGTCCCCATGCAATCTAATCTAGTTGACTCGGTGAGGGGAAGCGTATTTATTGCCGACTCCTCACTGGTATTATTGCAGCCCGTTTTAAAAGAATAGATGTGAAAAAGGCCTTTTGGTGTCTGTTAGCTATGGTTGCAGAGGACAACAATGGTTTGAAAGAGTCACTGTTCTCTGGGCTCGGCCCTCAATAATGGACCTCTCACTACAAAAGCATAGAAAATGTAACATAATCTGTCTCAAAGAACATTGTCCATCACAGTGAACAATGATTTAGACTCCGGTAAAAAAACCATTATTTAACACTTTTGTCCCTCTCAGTTGCAGTGGTGGAATGTAACTAAGTACATTAACCCATTTACTGTAAAAGCACAATTTAGAGTTAGGTATTTCCATCCCATGTTACTTTATAAATGTATTCTATTTTCAGATCAAGATTTTGAATAAAAGAGCTTATAAAATGCGAAACACTGATAAAGATTAAACCAGTAATTACCAGCCTGTGTTGATTTCTTGTGACAATATCTAGTTTGGGCTTGTTGTCATGTTTCAGATGTCTGCGAGATGTTCAATTACACCCAAGACACATTTCCCCCCTTTTTTTCAAAGAATCAGATAAAAGTAAAAAAAATAAATAAATAAAATAAAAATGTCAAATGCCCATATCAATCATCTCACGATACCTCAGATCTTGTGAACCTTCAGAGGGACCTTAGCCTTAGGTTGGGAACCACTGAACTAATCTATCAAACAGTACATGCACTACATTGGTTAAAACTAGCTCCAACTTGAGCAGCTACAACAGTGAAATGTGGCTGGCACACCCATGCGTCTTTCCTGACAATATAATAACATCATGATTCCTAATGTACCAGCCACAGGAAACACTGCACTGCTGAACCAGTTCTTTTACTTTTCATAGTAGTATATTTTGATGATAATAGTTCTGTATATTTTGCTGAAGTAGGATTTTGAATACAGGACTTTTACTCAGAGTATTCTCCTTTGTCACTTTTACTTGTTTTGCTTCCACTGGTGTGTAGTGCTCCTTCCAGTTTGGCATATAACCACTTAATAATCCCACAAAGGCATATGACTTCTGTCTGCATCAGGAAGACATGCTCAATGGCTTCACAACATGCCCATTGTTGCATGCTACTGCGCCTATAATGTCCACCCACTTACTGTGATGAACAGATCAGAGCTACATTGGTGGTCAAGAGACCTGAAACCTCTGTGCCAAAATTCCACCTTAATTCACTAATGAACAGCGCCAGTCGATTTCTGTGTAAACATAACTCAGCACGTATAAAAGCTTTCTCAGCATCTCACGTCACCGCATGAGAAGCCATTAATTTAAAAAATGTTTCATAAATAAAAGCATTCATCGTGGCAGAAATCTTTCAGAGATGATGGATGGCAGAGAGGTGTATGGATTATGGTATGAAATGAGTGAAAGGGGCATAATTCATTGAGTGAGGGGCGTGATTGACCAAGTTTAATGGGCATTATTTCTGCACACTGACTCTGTTGAGCAGAGACACTGGGCGATCCCCGCCGGCCCATTGCTCCTTCAGACTCACACTGAGATAGGAGCGGCGCCCTCCCTGCTCTTTGTCATGACACCAATAGAAGAACAATATTTCAATGGCAACTGCATATTTCAATGGCAACTTTTAGCAGAACAAAGTTCATGCTGTGCTCTAGACCAAGCCCTCCTAACTAGAACTGCACGCTGTCTTCAAGTGTGTGTGCGTGTGTGTGTGTGCGTGTGCATTCGCCTATCAGTGGGTGTTCGTGGAGAGGACTCCTTTCTAGTTTCCTATTCAGAAATGTGAATGGGAGTGAAATATGATTGGCTCGGGAAGAGAATACGGGGCTGGGTTCACAAGGCTATCGGGGAAGGGTGGGGGGACACTTGTGAAATACTTCACTGCTGTCAGAGACCGAATGAAAGGACAAGTATGGATGATTTAGTCCTCTTAAGCTCGCTGCTAACACATTCCTACAAGTAATCAAGTTTGCTTGTTTGTTTGAGTTCTCTTAACAATATTGTTTTGGAGGTCACATCACATCAGTAATTCAAGTAATAAACCATGACAATGCCTTGATAAGACAGAACAGCACTGTCCTCTGGCAGTCGCTTCGCCTTGTCCTCATCCATGTCTGTGTCAATTTTAGCCTCGCTAACTCTGGCTGAACTCATCGCAGCACAATAACAGAGAGGAGTCTGGTGTCGGAGGTATCACATGGCGACACTATCATGATGACTTGGGGTATCTGGTTAACTTCGAAAGGAGCGACATGAAGGTATTTCACACTGAACAAAATGAAACGTTAATTTTGCATCAAGCTGCACTGATGACACAGGCATCAGATTCAGGTTGCGGGGGACAATGAGGAAAACAAAGCGGTCGGGGTCTTAAGGGAATTTACATGAATTACAGCATGAGGCCTATAGGGACGGCCGCGACCTCTCCTCAGCTTTTTGAAACTAAACAAGACCCTGATCCCGCCCATCAGCACACACACACACACACACACACATATATCCACAAAGACACACTGATAAAGAATGGTGTGACTGGTTTCCATGGTGCCATGAGGCTCACTGACAGGGCTGGAGTGTTAACATGCTCACGGACAACAGAGAGGATGATGGAGAGAAAAAGAAAAGGACAGAGGGAGAGAGAGAGGCAGCGAGAGCGCAGTAAAAATAAACAAAGAAAAAGTAGAATAGGAGAGATTTACCACACACAGGCGGCAGACCATCCCTGAGGTTAAGGACCTCAAGTGTCGTGTATCGTATTTCTTTTTAACTCAAAGACCCTCAACGAAACAAATCGAAACAGTTCAACTTAACAGAAGCCAGAGCAGTAGCAGCCTCTGTTTTTTCTTTCCCATAACTGTGTACAGCATTAACTCTGTTTCTGTGATGCACATTATTAAAGGATCACTCTGTTCTGATTGTATTTGGCTCTCATTTTGTTGTTTTTGGCCGTCTTTCCTATCATTAACACTGCACTCACTGAGTCAATTGCTTAAATCTGGGAATGCAGCAGAAATGACGCCCGACAGGACATGAAACAAGCAGTCAGATGATTATACCCGTTTTAAATTTGAAGAAAACAATCTTAAAATCCTGGATTTGCACATGTGTGCAATCACTTTGAATAGATAATCTGCTTAATATAATGGATCTGAAATGCATGACAGCAGGACTGAATCATTTTCTGTGATCCACATCCAAAGGAAAACTACAGTTTATTACAACTTTTATTTTTGTAGCCCAGCCACTTGGTGCCTGACCTGATTTCTTGTTGGGACTTGTGACTTTGTTTTGTTTTGCCCAAACCAATCAGCAGCGAGTGACGTGTTGTTCCTGCTAAGTCATTTTCAGTTGACCAGGAGGCTCCAATAGAGGAAACTAGGAGCTGGTAACTTATTGGTTTTTATGTTGATTAAATGTATATGTTGATCTCTGCATGGACGTACAAGAACTTGTACAGCTGTGCCGATCTCATCCAAGCTTGTTGCTATTTTTCTGTTGCCTTTTTTTCATGAATGCAGTCAGGTAGCTCGGTTCCCCAATCTTAATGCCATCCGCTGGGCTCTGATCGGTCAGCTGTTTCTCCAATATCAGATCTGTTAGAAGAGTTCAACAAATTTGAGATGTCAGAGCGGGTTTCAAGGTCTGGAACCTGGTTAATCAGTTCTACGAGCTGTGAAAGCATCGTACACACTAGATGTATTGCTTGAATCTTGGAAGGTGGCAAAATCACTAGAAAAAGGTCCAACACAACAATCAGTAGCAGTCAGACAACCAGATAGGCTGTAAACAAGCAAATATTATGTCACTAATAATCCCTGTCTGCAGAGGGAAACTGGGAATGGGCAATAATATAGGATGTACAGTAGGTCAAAGCTCAACCAGGAAGACCATCTGTCAGTGACAGATGTTTATATCAGACAGTTCGGGTTATAGTTTCACTGTTCCCCTCGTTTTTTTTCCCTCCAAATAAGTTTGTCTGACCTGGGGTCTGTTTACCACTTGTATAACAGTCTGAATGCTCATGTTTGTTGTCCTGTTGTACAAATTTGCAGCATTGCTGCTGTGCTCCCAGATCTCTGTAATTACTTTGGTGAGTATAATGCACCATCACAGGCAGTAGAAACTGAGAGGCCAGAGCTTCAAAATTAAAACACAAATTGTAATTAACCATAGTTTTTCTTTATGGCTTGGCGATCCCACTCAATGGACATCATACATATCTCAGAAGAACTAAAACGCAAACACACTTGTCAAGAACAATAATGTACTTGTTATCCACATTATTTCTGTTTGACTGCACTGTTCCCCGAGGTTCCTTTAGTTTTTTTTTGTATTGTCTGTCTGCCCTTTGTTGTCTTGCACAGCTTCCCTGTGCAATATGGAATTATTAATGATATTTCCACTGTGGTGGAGCTGAGGTTTAAACTATTGGCTTATACACAACATGTTTGATCATCTGACTGTCAGACTTTATTGGAGCAATGTTGTTGTGTTCCCAGATTTCAGGACTTAACTTGGTGAGTACGATATGATGAGAAAACTACAAAAATGCGGCTGAATTTTTAATAAAGCAGAATATACACCATCTCAAACAGGAATCCCTCCTCCTTTGGCTATTGTTAGCTCGCCATGTACATGCCAGTGACTTTGAGTGACTTACCAACAATAGTCATACAATATATGGCAACATGGCAACCATTCATGTGATAATGAAGCAGGAGAGGAAACTCTACAGCTTGGTTTGATACAGTATGTATGGGGCTCGCCTCCAACTGCAGAGAGCACCAGCTGAGGACATGACGGGGGATGGAAGAGATCCAAGTGTTTTCTGCAGCAGAGAGACAGAAAGGCCCACTGAGCAGGTCCTCTCCTCTATATGCACCATACTGCCACCAATAAGAAGATCATCCTCGGTCCAGTGAGCATTGACAGCCATCAATAAACACACACTGCCACACACACACACACACACACATGGACACACACAGACACACGTCCTCCTCCTCTCTCAGTATGTACATGTGTGCTGATCCCTGCTCCCATATGTGTCCACAGAAGGTGTAGGCATGTGTGCACCTCCTTGGCTTCCCCACCAGGACCAATTTCCATCCACCGTCTGTGTGGGAGTGTGCGATCGATGCTGCAAGCGGCACGTCATCCAGGCTGCTCATTACTGTTGGCAAGGCTGCGGCCATAAGCAAAAACAACCTGCCCCACTGACGTATCACACACCGTCCACGGCCGGATGAATGGACGGCAGTTTAACGCTGTGTAAAAACATTACGAGCGGCTACAAAGAAAGAAAAAAAAAGCAGAATTTGAGTTTGCTGCTCGACTGTCATTCCTGGTTTACATTTCATTACTTTTCATTAGTTTCATTAGCCAACCACAACAACAGCTGAGGGAGCCTGGCGTCTCCAGAAGCCGTCTTTGAAGTGCATGTTTGTGGCAGCAGGAGGGGAATGAGATTTCTCTTCTTCTTCATCCTCACCCACGCTGTGTCCAGCTCTCACACCACCTGTCTCCTTAACACAACCTCAGCCTCCCAAGAGCTCACAATCGCGTATATTATCCACGACAACACAAACACGGTATCACAGAAGTAGTGTTGTCCAGTATTAAGAGTAAAACAAGACTAAAGCTACATCCACAGTACCACGTTTTAATTTGCGGACGTAAACAGGAAGCAGATTGTCTGCTCTGCAGTTTGGTAATTGCATTAAATATTACAAACAAGCAACAGCAAAGGCAGTTATAGCATTAAAATTGTGAATTTAACTGCACAACAGCTGCTGGAAAAGACGACAAGGTCATTAACGCTTATAATTCGTTATGTTGCATTCACCACTGGTAGTCGAGACCGGTAAGACCCAATCAGGGAGCGACTGTGGAAGTCTACCTCATCGTTTCCAAATGTCTCTGTTTCTTTCCGTCCAGACTACAACACAGCCCTGAAGTTTCAAACTAAAATGGGACCAGCAACGTTTCCAAAAGTCTCGAAAAAGTCGACAGAACACAGCAAAAGACATGCGTTTTAAAACTAATACGTAGAAGTGTGGATGAGGCCTACGAGCCTCGTCTTCTGTACTAGTGGCTGTTCTCTAACAGAGTTGAGTTTTGAGCTAAATGCTGACATCAGCATGCTCACAGTAATATTGCTTGTATGTTGCATGTTTATCAGGTACAATGCTCACCTTCTTAGTTTAGCATACTGACATGCTAACGTGCTAATTTGCACGTACAGCTGAGGCTCATGAATTTTGCAGGTTTCAGTCACAAACCAAAGTGTTAGAAAAACTGAAATTGAGACCTGATGATGGTGCTAGGTCGATGAAAAGTTAATGGATGACCAAAGTGATTAACACAAATGTGTGTACCAAATTTAATGGCAATACTTGTCAAGACATTTCACTTAAAATCACAAATGTCAGCCTTTTGGTGGTGTTAGAGTTAAAGTCGGAGAATATCCAAAGTCAGTATAGGATTAATTTTCTGGAGATGAATGTCTGCACAAATATTCGTAACAATCCATCAAATAGCTGCTGAGATATCTCAGTCTGGACACAAAGCGGTGACTGGACGACATCATTCTGGAAACCAAGCATCAAAGCAAGACCACCAACAGGCCAAAAAGAAAGGCAAAGAAGAAAAGCCTATCAGTAGCACTGAAGACTAATGTGCATGTATATCTATAATGGTTTTGAAAATGCAGCCTTTACACTGCATCAGCACATCAACCTGCAATTTACTGAATGAGCAGAGGAAGGTAATAAAGATAATGCTTTCTGCAGGCTAAAATTAAAGCATCACCTCAAACACACAGCTAAATGCCTCTTCAAAGGTAAAACAGATGGCAAAGCAAAAGCCAGGAGAAACACCTTGAAGCACCTGCATAATAGCAAATGCATTATCATGTAGCACTTCTCTTTTTCCATTAGCACAAACACAAAATTATGGGCTTTCTAGTGAGTCCAAAAACTGACAATCTGATCTTTCACCTCCTACTCGTTCTCTGATGTAAAAGTCCATATGGCTCTAAATGAGTCAATAGCAAAAAAAAAAAAGGCTGAGTAAAAAGAGCAACTTCTGTTCGCTCCTTCAGTACAGATATTCCTATAAAAATAAAAAACTTTGATACTAGTGAAACCGACCAGAGACAGCTGGCATGGTGGGAGTGTCGGTGACGTGGCGTTATGTTGAGGTGTGCTGAGCTAGTGGTGAGGGAGACAGCGCTGAAGGGTTTAATCAGCCTGTCTACAGCAGACTGATGCACACACACACACACACACAGGTTGCTACAGGTGCCAAGATAAAAATGCAGAGGGAGGGAGACAGAGATTTGAAATATAGCAAAGAAAGGAGATATGCCAAAGGCAGGAGCAAATGAGCAGAGCAGCAGAGAAAAAGACAGGATGGTGTGGAGGTGTTTGCTCGTTAGCTGCTGTGTGTGTGTGTGTGTGTGTGTGTGTGTGTGTGTGTGTGTGTGTGTGTTTGTGCGTGCATGCGCAGTGGACAGTATATATAGTTATATGTGTGTGTGTTTGTGGGAAGGGAGAAGGGTGTGTACATTCCTGCAACATGAACGTGAAAGTGTTTGTGCTCGTAAGTGTGCAAGTGTGAGCTTGTGTGCCTGTTTGACACAGGAGTACACAACACTGAAACATGAATCCCCTGAGTGTGTGTGTGTGTGTGTGTGTGTGTGTGTGTGTGTGTGTGTGTGTGTGTGTGTGTGTGTGTGTGCTGTGTGTGTGTGTGTGCGTGCTGTGTACTGTAGTGTGTGCTACAGCCAGCAGCTGGCTAACTTAGTTTCGAACAAAGACTGGAAACAGGGTGAAACAGCTTGGCTGAAATTTTCCCACCTGCACCTCTGAAGCTCACTGACTTACACGTTGTGTCTCGTTTGCTGAATTCTGACAGATAGCGTAAAACAGAAGTGACAAGAGAGGGTTGCACGTAATGGACTACATGTTGACCACTATGTGAGAATTTAAATTATGTGCACTACAGTAAATAACCACTGCCTGTCTGTCTAACTGACCCAGTGGAGGGAGACCACACAGTCCTCCATCCCTCTCAAGGCTCCTCCATCCACCCACTGCCTCTTTTCTCCCTCCACCTCTCTTTTCCTCCCCTCTCTTCCCAGACTCCACGCTCCTTGGTGCAGGTGACAGCACAGGGACAATGGGATGATATCACTGGTCGGCTCCTAGCAGCTTGTCTGCATGCTGCACAATAACAGACTGCTGCAGCTCTAGTGTGGCACATTGTGAAGTTTGTATAAGAGAGAGAGAGCGAAGGCTTCACAAAGAGCAGGAGAGACAGAGGGTGAGAGAAGGAGGGAGGCAGAGAGAGGGAGAGAGAAAAAGACAAACTGTACTGCTCAACTGAGACCGAGGGAAGAAGGAGGGTGGGGAGAGTGAGAAGGAGAAGCGTCACTATATGTGAACACTGTGGTGGTCATGTGTGTATGCAGAGTACACTCAGCCTATAGCCTGTGTGGCTATAGCTCAATCTGTGTGGGCAGGCCTGCAGACTGTGCTGCCTTATAATTACAGCACTGCTCCTTCCTCCTCTCCGACAATGTCTCACACACATACAAAAACACACACACGCGCAGCAAACAGCACATGGCGCACCTGCCATGAGCCAGATTGGATTTACACTGCATCAATAATTCAGCCTCACATATATCCCCAAACATGCACAATAAACACTCTCTCACACACAGACACATACGCAGACACACTCGACACAGGTTGTTTTTAAGTAACCGACAGTGTTTAGAGGAGGCAGTGGTCACAGACTGCAGGAACACACAGTGAGACTGAGAGAAGCAGCAGATAACTGTGGTTAGAGGCTAAACATGTTCCACTGACTGAGCCTGCATCATTACAGCACACATTACCTCAGTTATTAAGCCTGAATAAAAACAACATCCCTGGGCTTCCTGTTCTCGAGCTCCATCATTAGACTTCATCTGAGACAGGTTGAGTTCCAGCCGCACTGTTGGAGGGAGGCTTTCATCTCCCGCCCTGCCCTGGTTTTTAGCAGCTGAGTACAACATACAATTGGACTTCTGTTTTTTCAGTCTGTTGTTTATCCTTGGTCAGTCAATACTAGTGCTGCTCATATTGAAATAAGAAGAACAGATTACTAGCCTACTATCGATTAAAACAGTTAAAATATCCTGGGTCATCAGGACCATCTGAGCAGGTATTCTCCACAGCAGGTCTCACAGTTAACAGACTAACCCTGCAGGATGTCAACGTGTTGGTATGCTCAACAAAAACCAGGTGACAAGCTGTCCCCTGTGCTGAGGACTGAGGTAGACCTGACCTGCATATATATTTCATTTTGAGGTCTGAAAAATGCCACTGCAAGTTTCCGTTTCGTTAACCCGTTGCCGTTTCTGATCATCCATCTGCTGAGAGAAGAGGAAGAGGAGGTCTCGTTGCAGTGCTCCCAGCGCTGGAGGATTCAATGTGCTTTTTGTTTTGTTAATCTGTTTATAGATTAGAAAGTCTGGCGACTATTTGCTACATATTTCAAGAAGCTATTTAATATTTTCCTACACGGGAGAGGCTATTACGCTGGTTATACACAGCACACGCTGCGCCGGAGGATTCAATATGTGTTTTGTTTACAGACACTTGTCTTTTCTAAATAGTACATTTTAATCTTGTCGGCTAAAGAAAATGTAAAATACATTATTATAATTGTGTGATTAGATGTAGATCGTCAAATATTATTACTGAAGATCTGACCTGCATCTTGAGTCAGTTATGATGTGCTCTCTTTGAATATTAGGGATGCTACTAATAAATGACTCTAATTATCAATTATCTTTCATCTTTCTGTTCAATGTCATGCCTCAGGGCTCCAGGTCATGTTTTCAAAACAGCTTGTTTTGATTAACCAACAGTCCAAGCAAAAGATATTAAATTTGCATGAAAATATAAAACACAACAATTTTGGGGCTGGAACAAGCAAATATCTGGCATTGATTACTAAAATAACTACCAATTAACTTTTACTGGATTGAGTAATTGACTAAAGGTTTCATCCGTAGCATGTAGGACAAACATGCATTAAAGTTGGCTGTAACTAGACATTCAGGATACAAACCATATGTGTTGCTGAGTTATTGTATCAGCTATTTGATGTGGAAGAAGGCAGATTGACTAGAAGGATATTTATTCAGATAAACAATAATCAAATTGATGAGAATTGATCAGAAGACGTGACCACTTTGTGTTATAACTATGGGTTTGGCGATGTAGCACGATGCAACTGAATCAGCCGTTCTTGGAAATATCCTTGTAATTTGCAACAAAATATCAGCTATCTTTTAGGAAATTATGAGAAAGGTTTCCAGGAAAGTAGCTTGAAAATACACACCTTTAAGTTAGTTTTATATACGCGTATATCTTCTTATATTTCTGATGTTTGATATACAGAAATGTCTTGTAATCCCATGTGTGACGGGCCAAATGTTTGGCAAGACAGAAATAAATGTAACTACAGGACAACGAGGAATTGTCTTTTAACTGAATGGGATTTTATAGTTCCAAAGTATCAGGGTGATATGATACAAGCCCAAACTACAACATCCATAAATGTCCTATTACAGGTCAACTGGCTCCTGGATTAAAGTGAACACTTACAGTGCTCTCCTATAAATGTGTTCAACCATCTTTGTAATTTACAGTGGAAAAGCTCATGTATTGATCACACCACCCATTAGCACTTTCAACCAGGGCTGTATTGGAAACGCTTAAAGTGCATTCCTTGTTTTGAGAAAATGTACCCCCCCCCCCCCGATGGCATGTAATAATGCACTCACAGTGGATACATGCCTCCATTAGACTGAGGCCTTTTTGAAAATATTCTGTAATGCAAACATAAACAACAACAGTTGACCTTGGAGGGTGATTCTTACTGAAATAATGTAGTGCACCGTTGTTCTAAGAGGATCCTGAGGAGGGACGTTGGAATATTTTCTTGGGTATAGTAATTTATTCACTTGGATGTCGAACACAGGAGGGGGCAGGAATTTTGAGGAGTGTGTAACAATTGGGCTTTTCTTTCCCCAAATCTGCATAATTATTGAGGTTAATTCAACTCAGAGCTTGTGCACCATTGTCTTTGAATGTGGCTGCCACTGCTTAAATGAATAAATTAGTGACAAAACGAAGCTGACAGACAAGCTCTGCCTGAATGCACGATGTCAGAGGAACAGGCTCCGAGGAGAAGAAGAAGCTGCAGGAAAAAGCCTTCACTTGATTTGCTGGAGACAACAGCCTTGTCATTTACAGGCCAGAGTTTTCTTAGCGATATGATTTCACTGGTATCTGTGCTACATGCTTAGTTATTCACATTCAACCTAGAGGGATTTCACACAGCTTCTACTATCTGTGTGTTAGTCTTTGTGGTCTGTGTTCCCTCTGACACACTCTTGATAAGCAAAACTAACGTTGCTGCAGTTGTGACAAGACACCTTGTACTCTTCAGGGAAATGATATAACAAAATGGGACAGATGCTCACTGCCGAAACAACGTAGATAACAGCAGAGAGATTGGCATAATAAGGAAAGTGATGGCACTTTTTTTTTTTTTGATAAATAGATCACCATTATTTTAAATTTAAAAAACGGCTGTAGGGGATTTGTTGCAAGCTGAATGCATTGACAACATGCTTTGAAGTGTTTACCATCCTACCAACACCAGATGTCTTTTGTGGACAGGTTGGGGAGAAAAACAGCAAATTGGTATGCAAGAAACTGCTCTCAAAGATGCTGTGTAGCATATAGAACGATGTTTTGCTTCACACAAATCAGCTCATCGTTATATTTCACCACTTCCTCTTGTCAGGAAGTCAAAAAAATGTATCTGACTTGTGTTGCATGTTTTTATCCGCCTAAATATAAGAAATTATTTCAGATTTTATTGGTGTACATTATCTGTGACCTGTTCCAATTTCTCCTATGAAGACATATTTCACATTTTTACAGCTGTGTTTTACCATATTGTCATTCATTACCAGCATTCACTTATGAATGACCACAGGAGAAATTATAGTTGTTAACAAATACATTAATTAACTCTTATATATGGTATGCACAACTAGATTACAGAGTGTTTTAAACTGTTTATTAAATGTTTATATTATGCTTACTGATCTGCAGCCACAGTGACTTAGAGGGCGTAGACAGCAGCTAAATGCTAATGTCACCAACATGCTAATAACAATGCTAACATGCAGCAGCAGGTGTAATGTTGGCCATGTTCACCATCTTAATTTAGCATGTTAGTAAACTAATAGTGGTTAATTAGCACTAAGCACGAAGTTCAGCCGAGGCTGATGAGAATGTCGTTAGTTTTGCAGGTATCTGGTCACAAACCAAAGAACTGGAAAAATCAAAACTTTGTAATGATGATAAAAGGTCATGGGATCACAATTATTTACATTGATTACAATTCATCCCATAGTGGCACTGAAGGAAAAGTCAATTGATCATCAGTCATTAGGATTCATTCTCTGGGAACAATGAAAGTCTGTACAAATTTTGTGCCACTATTTAGTTTATGTTCAGATATTTCACACTGTCCAAGACAAACTTTGACCTGATGGTGGCATTAAACTCATATAAGCACCAAAGTCAGTGGGGTTCATCCTCTGGGAAAAGTGAATGTGTGTTGAGTATTTGTTGTTGAGATATTTCAGTCTGGACCAAAGTGGTAGCTTATCTTGGCTAAAAATGTGCAATACATGTTGTATTTACTAAAAAAAGCTGTAAGGCTCTGCTCACTCACTCACTGTTTTCTCACCTACACATTATCATCCTACTGCACAGGCAGAAATCAAATTGTACAATTGGTTTATACACCCACAGTTACTTCCCTCTATCCCATAGTGATATCCCTCTTCTGAGGTGGGACTAGATTTGGGTTAATGTACTTAAACGTGTCCCCGTCTGGGCTTTTATGTGTGCAGTGCTGCTGTTATTTCTTCAGGCTCTTGACATGATAGATGTGTGTCCTTGACATGACTGATGACCAACTGGAGACCTCGAAGGGCTCTTGTCAAAGAGGATAATCCCCCTGAGTGGGGGGGGGCCCAAGGACACATCAGCTTCAGGAGGAGGTTTGAGTGCCGCCTGTCTCCAGCAAGTCCTTCCAGGGCTTCAAATCAAGTCCGTGTAGTTTGACTGACCGACCAGCCCGTCTGGCTGGGTACCTCTGGCCTTTCAAGGTCCCTCTCTGCTTGAGTGCTCAATTAGTAACTAAGAGCCTCGCTGACAGGCTACCATTAAGTCCAATAGCAAAGCTGGTTTAACACTGTTTTAGTTGTTTTTATAAGAGGGCGACTACACCATGCACACCAAGCCCTGAGGGCAGACAACTATGAACAAGTTGAGCCCCTTCAACTCACTGACAACAAGCAGCGAGACAAGAGAAGACAGGTACTAGTCACACAAAGGAAGCTAATCATTTAACTGCAGGGCTTTTCTGATCCCCTGGCTAAGCCTCTGTAGTCAAGCTGTATTCACTTCACTTTTTAGTTCTTGATTTGTTGACTTTAAGAGAAAGAGGCTTGAAAAGATCAGTGTCAGGAGGACACCTGCTACAGAGGTATCTAAGGTCACAGACTGCTGGCAAGATTATTTTTATAGAATTTAGTCATTTTGAGTATAATCTTTTTTTGTAGGTAGACATGTATTAAAACTGCAGGTTTTCTTGGCTATTCATCTGTTGTGGGTGTAACTGCTGACAAGCTCATTTGATGCCACAGTAATCTCTGTGTTCTAGTAAATAAAAAAAAAAGTCCAAGCCTTGGAAGAATAGCCTGGATCAGCACTTTATACTGCATTTCCTCTCTCTATGCAGTGATCACAATGCCAGTTAAAGCTGCCTGCTCCTTTTCCTTCCAGTGTGTACTCATTATAGAGTGGCAAGTCAAAAAGCCCCACACAGTGGCAGGCATCCTGATCCCGGTGTGCCTTTCACATGTAAAACAGTTTCAGATGGGCCCAGTATTGTGCCACTATAATACAGCATCTGCTTTATGGCATGGAAAAAATGCATTGTCACCGAGCGGCAGTGAAAGAGCCATTGAAGGACGGCCAGGGCTTCACCAAAATGCTGAGGCTTTGACCGTGACACAGACTGGTGGGTGGTGGTCAGACAACCTGCACACTACTCCAACACTGAGTCCGTGAAGAAGAAGGCCAAGACAGAAAATGAAACATAAGTGCACAAGAATCAATCCACTGAGGAACTTTCTATTCGGGCCAAAGTTTGAGAACACAAGACTGAACTGCACAAACTAGTCAATATACCGCATAACTTCAATGGAGCTCAAAAGTCTCTAATGAGGCCTTGTATCTGGTCTCAATGCAGCAGTGTTGTGGGTCAGAATGCTGCAGTGAGCACTGGAGCTTGGCCAGGTGGGAATGAGACACTACGCAGACAGAGACAGAAGATGCCCCTCATCCCTTAACTCTCCATTAAACATTTAGAGCAGTACTCCTGCACTCGGCACAGCTCAGAGCCGCTTTTGTGTGTATCTACGGGGGAAAATGTTCCGGTGTCACAGATGTGTTCATTTAAGCCACATCTAACAACAGTGTTGTAAATCATCCAGGACAAAGTACTTCTTGGAAGTAAGAAAGTTTAGTTCTAAGTAGGAGATGAGGTGAAGGAAGCAGAGGGAAAAACAGGACAGTACCATGACAGAAGTTATTTAAATTAGCCCATGGGGATTAATAAGATTTTATCTTGTGTTATATTTAATCCACACACACTGCCAAAGTTATGGTCGGAGTGGTTAGGCTAATCTAAGTGATCCATGTTTAAAGCTTAGTAAAAGACTGAGCCATGTGTGACTGTGCCACTTCGAATCATCTAATCACTTCAGTGAGCAAAGGTAAAGAGAAGCCTTTCTCATTAAAGCTGATATAACAATACAATACATACTGTGTCTGATGAATACCATCCAAAAGCAACATATTGAAATGTCTTGTTTTGTCAGACCAACAGTCCAAAACACAAAGATATTCAGTTTATGAATATGTAGAACGGAAATAAAAACAGCAAATCCTTACATTTTAGAAGATGGAGCCAGCAAATGTTAAGCAGCTTGGACAATGACTCAAATGATAAATAAAACAGTAGCAGATTAATTAAAGTACTTCAGCTCTGCCATCTACAACCAGATATTTTGCTATACTGTTTGTACTGATGTAGCTCCCTTTTAAATATCTCTAGGTGTGTTAGACCACTGTGGACGATGAACCAAGAACAGATATTCCTGCGTGGTTATTTTATCTAAAACAGCCTCTCAGTGTGGAGTTTTAGTCATGTGATGGCAGGCGGTCGTATATGAGGAATGAATTATTCCATCCATCCATTCATCCATCTCAATGACATGTGAGGACACTCCTTTCAATACAGGCCACAAAATGTGGCTGAAAGCTCTGGAAAAACAAAGTAAGCGGACCTTGTGATAGGAGGTTTTTGTCATGCTGCAATCATGAAGGTCAAGAATGGACATTAAAGCCCAAGCTTTTCAATTGTTTTTTATTAAAAATGTCATCCATATCGCCCTCTCATATTTCCCATATTAACTGACGAACCAAAAACAACTCATTCTTAGTCTAATTTAAGAAGCCAGTCCTGGCACATATTCATGACAAACCAGAAAATTAACTCTTAAATACTGTTTTCTTGCCCTATTACCATATCAAGCACATGCCTCACATTCTGCTAATTTTAGCATTACAAAACACAGAAATGTTGAGGTTGCTCCAGTTTGAATTCACAGAGGCCCAGTGGTGAATGAAGGAGGTTAGGCATGCAATTGTCCAGTGTTATGTAAAAGAGCCACTTTTATACCATTTTACCATGTCTGATGTGAAAAAAGAAGTGGTATGTCAATCAAACTGAAGTGCTATGACGAGCTGTCCTGGGTGGTTTCTCTGTGGTCACCTACTCCATTATGCTTCAGCTCCACACAATATGAGTCACAGGAGTAAGAAAGAATGTTTTCACAAGACATTATAGTTAAAAAATGGACCTCCGTCATAGCGGAGCATTAGATCGGCAGCAGGTTTTAATCAGACTCCTCTTTTCATTCTTTAAACCAGCCATTTGGAAGGAATTAATTCAACAGGGAAGTCAAGGACACAGCCCTGCCTCTGCTGCCAACACTGCTTCCACTCGAAAATCATATCCAAAGTCTCATTTCAGCTGAATCACAGCTTAGATAAACAGACAGAGAGAAACAAATTCAGGGGCTTTTGTTTTGCGGCCAGAAGAGCGTTTTCAGCTCTTGCTCTGGCTGCATTTTGATACTAGACTGGGAAACACAACTCTCAAACAATTGAATCCCGTGAGAAGGGAAGAACACATAATAAGCTCTTGCAACTTTTTAAAAAACTTTTGTAGTAAAAGAGAAAAGAAGCTATTGTCCAAGAAAAGTTGCTCATATAATAGATAATAGAATACTAGAGGCTTTATTCATTTGGGTACAGGTCAGTGATACCTTGGAGAAATGGGAAAGGACACATGGGGAGAGGACATATCCCCAGGCCTCCAGCAGGTGCATTGTTTCCAGGATCAAAAGAAAAGGGCCATATTTCAGACTTTGGCTGCATCCTGGTGAGAGGGAGAGCGTGTCCTGGTCACCGGCTCTTCCCCGTCTCTCACCTCGTCCTGACCCCCTCACTTTCCTCACCTCTTCCTCCCTCTATACCTACCTCCTGTAGTCAAACGCCTGATCAATACTGGCCTCCCGTTGTGAGTCATTCTCCTCACAAACGGACTCTTTCAAGGACTGTTAAAACGCAATGACCACAGTAAACATGTACTTTCACTCAAACAAAAGAGTGAGTGAAAAGCAAACCTAAAATTTCAGAGCATACATCCAACCCACATCCTAAAGTCGGGACAAAAGGGAAGATACTTTGTTGGGTTTTATTTCATCTCAAAAGGCAGATTTGAGGAGGTGGGGGAAGGGGGGTTGAATTCTCTCCCAAAGCATGTTTTCTGTTCTCTAATCTGTCTGTCGTTTCCACCCATACAGACACACATCTAATTTGACTTCAAAGCACGGGGGATTGTGAACGATACGGATGAAACTCTGCATGAAATCAGTTTTTCTATCATTATCTCCCCCAAACACACTGACGTTAGTGTAGCTATATGCACTATTTCCTGCTGTGGTGTTGAGCATCAACACAGGCTCCACTTTGGCGAATCTCAAACTGTGATGTCTGATTTGAACTTAATTTACCTGTTTCCAGGATGATGTGAGCGACATACCACTGAACCTCTGCTGACGTCAGATTCAGTTTGCACGGATTTCATCATCAACCCCCCTCTAGTCAGAGCCGGCTTCAGATTATGGGAGTCTAGTTATCACTCTCTCCCAGGGTTGGGTTTTGGGTGCAGGGCCAGGGTAATCCTGGGGAGATTGACTTGCGACGCCTAAGGCTTAATTAGACATTTTTCACTGCTGGTGACTGTGGAGAATCCAATCAGTCCGACCTCCATGTAGCTCCCTTATTCTGGGTTTATTAGCCACTATAGCAGTGAATAACGCCTACATTTAAAAGCAGTGTTGGAAACAGGGAAATCTATAAAGTCTAGAAATATGCAAGAATATAATGAACACTGCTTGTTTGCCTGAGGCTTTACCTCTGGATAAGATTGTGTAGTTCCCAGAATTATAATAATCTATCTCACTAGCTAACTAGATAACTCACCCTAACTATCAAAGCTAACGTTAGCTTGCTAATATATTACCAATTTAGGGTAAAATAGGAAATGGGATATGGTCAACACATCTGACCAGACACCAGAAGTGTTTAACAGGTATTAAGGTTGAAAACTTGTATGTAGGTGTATGAAAAAAGCAAAATCTCACAAAGTGCAATGGAAAAACACTCAGCAAACACATGATAATGAAGGAACTGAAAATAGCAGCAGACAAAAACATTAGGTCTGTGTGGAGTGATAAAGAGACTGTTATGTTCCTTAAATGAACACATGAAACAAACAGAAATGCCATATTTTCATCATGCTTTTGTACACTATCTTTCACAGTTTGAGGTTTGACTAGCATTCTTTTAATTATGTCATCTAATTGCAAACCTCTTCTTCTGCAGTGCTTTAATGGCACCCGACTGGAGAATTAGCACCAACAGCTGTTTCTCTTGACTAACCAACTCCTAATATTTGCATAGTAGTGGATAGAAACGCACATTCATGCGCATTTTCTTTCGCTGAATTTATCGAAATTCGGTCAAGATTGGAAATCCTCCTTATTACATCAGCTAGTTTAGCATAGCCAGATTCCACTCATTCTTAAGTGTATCAATATTAGTCCAACATGCATATATCTCCATATTAATAAAACACAGTATTAACTACACTTACAAAGGATGGGCAGTTAAGATTAATATATTGTTTGCTTCTTTAAAATCACAAGACAGTATATGATGCTACAGTGACTTTGTTTACATAGTGTATTGCTTTTTTTGAACAGGGCTAATTTACCTTTGCAACCAATTTACACATAGACTTAAACCATCAATTTGAATCTAACTAGTAGTTACCAAGACTTAAACACTCACACACTTGATGGATTTAAAAATAGGCACCCAGTCCAGGTTCATGTCAAAAGCAGGTTAGCAAATGTAGATATGAAATACACTCTGAGAGTGATATAATAGGAAGAGAGTCAAAAAGGAAAGGAAATAATCAGAGGAACAGAGAGGCAGAGACTAAGACAGAGAGACAGAAATACAGTGGTAGAGATCAGTTCATAATCTGCTCGCAGGGCATCGACTGTTCCTTCATTTAAATCACATGGCTACAAACTGAGATTATAAAACAGGTTTTAATATTTCTGTAAGTGCCCCGCATATCATGATATCAGAGGATGGCTATGAAAATGAAACTACAATTTTAATCATTATCATTCAATCAGGAAAGATTGAGATTTTTTACTGAGATAGGGGTTTTTAACAATTATGTAAAAGCTTCAGATGTGCGCTTAAGTTTAGCTCCGATAACTGACAAAATGGATATAAGCTAGGCGTGGGTACAGCAGCCAACTGCAGCCTCTCATTACATTAACAATTTCATCTGTTATTCCACACATTCTCTGAAAGCAGTCGTGAACATCTAAAGAGTGCCCCTTGACTCATAACTGAGCCATTGACGTACCTTGAAATGTCAACTACTGACTTCAAAACCAGGAGCTATATGAATTCCACCTCAGTGACACATCACAAATGACCAACGAGTGAAAGTGTCCTATTTTTCTCTCACAGGATCTGTGGAGGCGTGCTCTCTGTCATGCACAAGCCCCTTTGAGTAACATGTCCACCATGGCCCCGCTCATGGAGCGATGTGGTCATTGTGCCTTGAGCCCTGAGAGGCCCAAAACCAGCCAACCCTGAAGACCCAAGCATTAGGTCTGCTTCAGACCAGAGTCTTTTCGACCTCTGCCAGCACAATACCAACTAAAGCAAATATAAGCAATGCCATTCATCTCCAAGATCCAAATATACAACAGTGTGATTGTGTGTAATATATACAGAAAAATGGAGCACATGGAAAAGACGATCTATATCGGTGTAAATGTTTAAATCTATTGGTGTCATTTTCTCTCTGGGAGACTCTGCATTAACACCACAGAGCTTTTAGCTTTAAAACAATGGCAGTCTGACAAAGACTCATTGATATTTCCCCACAGACAAGTGCTGTGCTGAAAAAGCCCAGTGTTGGCCCAGACAGCTCTCAGACACACTAGACATTTGACTGGGTTATCAGGCCAGCGAGCCTCAGAGGAGATTCTGATAATGAAGTTGCCATTTGTCCGTCCTCCCCTCCTCACAGCCAGGCCCTGCTAGCCCACAGCAAGGAATTATCTTAGTGACAATTACATTCTTCCAGCTCTTAAAGATGCCCCGCACTGAGAAACCAGCAAAGTACTGACCGCAAGGAGATTATACTGATTGATATTCCATTGCTCGCATTTGATCTTAAATTTCACTGGCACAGGGCCCGAGCATAGTCAATTCCAGGGTGAATGGGGGGGGGGGTTCTTAATAAATCAAATTTACAGACAATTTTCTTCCCATGGTGCTTTCAAAATCATGTCCTTGATACAGAGTGAACCCTGAATACTCATAAAATACCCAAACAATACTCAAACCTGTTTGGTGAGCTGTATTGTGTAATTACAGGGACAGGAAAGCCAATTCAACATGGCACACATACAGCACGGCATACGAATACAAAGTTAAGGCAGTTAGGGCTGTTTTTACTGTAGGTCTGTTTGATTGACATCTTTTCAGTGCACTAATTCAGATCAACAACATTTCATCTCCTTGTCCAAGGTGTCCAGGGCTACGAGTAAGCATTATTTCCAATCTGTTGATTATTTTACCACTTTGTAAAATGTCAGAATTGAGTGAGCAAAAATGCCCTGAGCTAAGGATGATCGATGGTCCTTCATCACACTAACAGTCACAAAAACAAATATTTTTAATTTAGAATGAGAAAAATAGAGGGAAGCAGCAAATCCCCATGCTTCAGAAGATGGAACCAAAAACTGACTTTTTTTTACATAATAAATGAAATGTGATTATTTAGATTGCTGATGATGAAATCAATTAACACATTTCCCACTGTAACTTCTTCACACATGTGATCTCTGGATGGCTCAGCTGATTGGTGTAAAGGAAGCAGAGGGGATTTTGACAGCAGCATCAAATTTTATGATTCTAATGGTTTTCTGACCTCAATCTTCCCTAATCATTTTGAAGCCTGGAAAAAGATTATCCGGGTATAGATTATGTTTTTTACACAACATGTGGCACCAGGACAATAAAAAAAATATCAATAAATAAAAAAAACAAAACAGGCAAAGTCTGCATTGTGCTTTGTACGTTTGGCAACTCATGGAACATGCACATTTATCTTCTGCTGAAGGGAGAAATCTCAGATCTACACTTGGATTTGTTTACCATCCTATTCCTTTGTCTCCCCCGGGAGAATTTTTTTCCCAGGATTCCTGTGGCTGTGTTTGGGGGGTTTAAGGGATGAAAAAGAGGGAAAGAAAAGCCCATTGGTCTCAGCACCACAGAAACAGCATCCAGAGCCAAGCTGTCATCCCACTTGGATTAAGGGCCCTTCACTGGTGGCTGCTGAGCTGCTAACATGGTGTCTTACCCCTGGGCAGGGGTGTGGGAGGGGGTAGAGGGTGGAGCAGAGGGTAAGGGCATTAGAGGGCCCGGCCTAAATAAGACCTCGGGGTCAGGGAGCCTCCTGAACCATGGCAAAGCCACTTTGTGTTTCCATGTCAACTTTATTCATGAGCTGACAGCTAAGTGTCCCCTTCTTTCCTGTTGATTCAGCCACTGTTGCATCATGTGCTGGGGCGACAGAGATAATCTACGCCTTCGCTCTGCTTATCTCTGCAGACCCCCACTTCCACAAGTTTATAGGCCGTAATGTTCAACAACAGGCTGTGGAGGCTTCTGGTGGAATTCTTGGCATGGATCATTCTTTACATCTCCATCTCTGTTTTAAGCAGAATAAGAGCTGCGGTGATATATTTGCTGAGCTATTAGACATCACAAGTGGGCTGCATCACTGTGCCAACAGAGAGTGGGATGTGTGGCCGAGAATTTCTTAAGCTCTATGCAAATAGGAGGAAGATGAATGCTTGAGAACAGACTAGAAAGCATTCAAGTACATACTCGTCCTGAATTCTCTGTGATTTTGGCAAGCCTACACCCTGCCGGTGGAGCACTGCCCACCCCCTGTTGTTCTCAGAACAGGAAAGGGAAGCATTGGTCCCTGTTATGTGCTGCCACTGGGCCACCAACTACCTCTCCAACATCTGCTGCCCATCCAAAGTTGGCCAGAGCTTCAACGGGCCCAGAGCTTTCGGTAGCAAGGACTGCCTCTCCAGGCCTCTTCAGCAGCAACAAATGTGTGTTCAAACAGAGGCTCCAACACCACAGTTTCTATTGTGGCTCTCTTCGGGCATAACCCTGCATCACCCCCCTACACTGCAAGAAAGAGGCTAGAGCAGCCGCCCCGCCAGTACAGACAGAGAAAACAGACCCCCTTTGTTCCCCCTGCCCCTTCTCGGCGTTGACTGAGGTACATGGTCCACCCCCTCCTCCCCCTCTGCAATCCTGAAAGCTTCAAAACAGTCCCACTTTTACTTTCCCTCCCTTCGCTTCTTCTAGTG
>NW_019524236.1:186781-191531 GCF_002814215.2 Seriola lalandi dorsalis
GGGTGGGGGGGCATAACAGCAAAGCATCTTAAGCGAATTCAGAAAAGAAATACTCTGAGCGCACATGTCAAATCTCATCTTCATTTGTTCACTTCAGGTCCCTAAATTCGAGGTTGACTGGGAGTCAGATCCAGTAGTATACACAGCTAGTTAACCTGTCAGGTAGTCTGCTGGGGGTAGAAAGGAAACATAAAACCCATAATATTACATTACATTATTGCAACCTCCCACTTCAAAAGGGGGAATCTATTGCCGTCGCTCCGCTGCAGTTGGTTTGGACAGAGAAGAGCGTCTCTAAATGCTTTGTTCTCACTAAGGGGTGTAATAACCTGATGTGGGTGATAACAGCACTCCCTGGGCAACCTTGAGTGATTGGGCTTGATGACTGTCATGGTGTAAAGCTCTGGTGTAATGATTCGGTCACAGTGAATCGTCCAGGGACACCTGCACTGACCGCTACTCATCCACCATCTGTCCACGCTGCCTACTGCCCAAAAAATACAACCTAATCTGACAGTGCAGCACCTCGTGTCATAGAAGACAGTGTAAGGGCCTGCAACTAATCACTTTTTTCATTATTGATTAACATGCCAATTATTTCCTCAGTTATGCTTTTGGTTTAGAAAACATCCAGAAATGGTGAAAAATGTTGCTCACAATTTCCCAGAGCCCAAGTTGACACATTCAAGAGTCAGAAATCAAAAGATATTTTTGATCAGAAAAATAACTGCAACCATTAATCAGTCATTAAAATTGTTGCCAATTAATTTGTGATGGATCACAAAGCTATTAATCAACAAATTGTTTCCACTCTACTTAATGTAAGCATTACAGAGCTGCAACTACTGATTGTTTCATTACCAATTTGTTGTCAATTATGTTTTGATGAATCAATCAGTCTTTAAATTGTCAGAGAAAGTGAAAAACATCCATCACTTCCCAGAATCCCAAAGAGACCACAGGCCAAAACCCTCAAAATAGTCAATCTGCAGTGAAATAAAACAGATAAAAGCAGTAAATCCGAGACCTGGGGATTTTTCACACTTTTGCTTGATAAATAACTTAAACGATCAGGCCTGTGACTAACAGTTGTATTCATTATTTTATTATCATCGATAAATCTTTAATAATGTATGTGTTGTTTTGTCAAAGCAACATCAAAACCCAAATTTACAATTATATAAAGCAGAAAAAGGCAGAAAATCTTCACACCAGAGAGACTGGAACCACAGCATGTTTAGTATTTTCGTTTAAGAAATTACTTAAATGATTAAATCAGTTATCAAAAGAGTTGCTAAATAATTTTCTCTCTATCGATTAATCAATTAATCAACTGATCCTTTCAGCAACAACTCAACACAAGTCGCTGAAGCAGGAGATAAAAGAGAAAAGAGCAAAACAACTGCACAGCTTCATATCTAATTACTCAGGGAACCGTCCTGAGTCCGTCTCTGAGCAACACATAAATCACCTAATATTCATTTTTCATCTGTCACCATCCACTCCTCTTAATATAATGCAGGTCTAAGATGTAAGCATCAACAGTTGCAGCTGTGTGGAGTGAATTCACAGGAACGTGTCAATCCCCATTAGAGCTGCTGCCTAACTGAGTGTGAAACTCTAATTGCACCCACCAGCTTGCAACCATACAGACCCCACTCACAGAGAGACAGAAAGTGAAACGTGCGTGTGTGTGTGCGTGCGTGTGTGTGTGTGTGTATGTAATGACCATGTATGTCTTTCTTTACATGTACTCATGCCCCTGCATATATTTGTCCAAATTACCACCAAGTAAAGTGTTCAGGCAGCCGTGAAGCGGGTGGGGACACCGCTCCCGCTGCGGTCCTCTAATGAGGCGCTCATCATTCCCAAAATGAGACGAACATGCTTGTGACAAGGAGGTCCAGGCGATGTCAGTGCGCTGAGCTGCTGTGTGTGACGGGGCTCACCGGGAAGAATCACCCACACCGCAGTGACACTAATGGATAGGCATGGGCCTCCGTCAGTCCCCGGAGATTTGGCCTCATCACAGCTGAGCAGCACAGCTCTTCTATTCATAACGGCTGCTGGATCGTCTCCACTCAGGGCACAAGTACACGTGTCTCCAAGACACACTCAATCATTCAGTCAATCAGCTGGAGTGACCAATGATGGCACGTTATTGAACTTGGCCCCTGTGCAATTGTGCATGAAAAAGAAATTACTGTGCCACTTTATTATCTTCTACTAGGACCTTAGTTTTATAGTTATGGTCATTATTTCCACCATATAATGAAAACACTGTCCTGACGAAGATAACTGCTGAGATCTGGGAATATGGCAACATCAGTGAACAGAAGTCAGATGGGCAAAAACCACAATCACAAGGTCAAATGATCAAGTTTTACACCAGCTCCGAGGTTAGCTAAACTCATTAAGAGAGAAAACCAGAGAGAACTAACAAGTTATCACCCAAACTGTTCATTGTAAACATTAATCACAGTTTAGAGACCAACACTCTAGTTCAACCTTGACCTTCCAGTACTACTTTAGTTGTACACAAACACAGTTTTCCTGTGCAGTGACGGACTATTACCAATGTTTCAGCTGTCCTGTGTAACTGCCTGATCCACGGCTGAAACTATTCATTCTATTATTGGAAAAAACGCTTATTATTTTCTTGATTAATTGAGTAATTGTTTTGTCAATGAAATGTCAGAAAATTAGTGTTTTAACCTCCTGCAGCAGGTGACCCAAATCTAAATATATTCAGTTTACAATCATATATGACAAAGAAAAGAATCAGACTGTCACATTTGAAAAGCTGAAACCAGAGAATTTGTGACATTTCTGCTTGAAAAGGATCAATTTCACCAATTTGTTTTTTCGAACAACTAATCAACTGATGAACAAATCATTTCAGTGTCTTGTCTGTTAAGCTTTGGGGAGTAAAAACTCATGATAAATCAGAGAAAGAATGGTCGAAACTTCAAAAGTAAGCCCCATTTTTAGAGTTAACCAGAAGAAATAAAAATGTTGGGTCTTTCAATGCCATTCAATGGAGAGGTCTTTGAGTTTCTTCTTCATATGTCTGCTACTGTAGGAGAATTATAAGGCCCAAGGATGTATGACCTGATATCACCCGGTTGGACACCAACGGAGTACAAGAGTCAGTGTAGGAGAATAACAAATAACTAATAAAAGATATGGTTTGGCGACCAACAGAGTGGGGCAAGACACTTTGACTGTTTGGGAAACATCTGGAAATTAGGAGATTGGGAAACTAGGAATAAACATAACATCGAGGCGTACTGCCAGTAAGAGTAGTGACCTGGGAGGGCACCACTGTGTTCCACCAGGAGGAGCACAGTGCCCTGGAAAACATAGTTGGGTAATAAGTTAGGCAAGAGTAGTATAACAAACACAAAATGATTGGAAAACAGGATGCACATACACACACATAGCCATCTGAGGTATAAAAGAACTTGTCACGTTCTGTGTTTGGTTGTTGTTGTCTCCGTCTATGACTGCGAGTAGGCCGTATTGAATAAAGAGACTCCCCGCTCTGACACCTGTGTCTTGACTGTCTGATTCCTTTTTGATCCACCACTTCTCGCCACAACACTATTCTGACTGCAATTTGTTAAGGAATGTTAATAATCTTTCAATACATGAAACAGGCATTTCTTCTTTACAAACTAACCGTGTCCTTGGTGAAATCACCAAGCGAAAGTCTCTCAAGTTCACATCAGTTCTTCTGAGAAATGATGTCATTGTCATCACCAGAAGTGACACAGAACTCTATCTGTGAGACACTTTGTCCCGTCCTGCAGTTGGCGGAGTTCACAATGCTGCAGACGGCAACTTACAGAAGGAGCGTTGATCACTTCTCGCAAAATAGTCTGCGTGTTTCCCTGGCCCACGCAGTAAAATTAGTGGCATTTTCCCTCCAACACCCAGGCTTTTCCCATAGCCCCCGGGAGCAGAGCTGCCCGCCACTGGTTTCGGGTCAGCAGTGTGACTGACTGGTGCTCTCACAATAACTCCAGCCAACGTGTGTCATGATAATCCCTTAGTTATGCAAATCTCCGAGCCTAGTGCCGTTTGTGAAAGTAAAGATGGCAGCAAAATGTAGGCCACTATCTTGTCCTGATTTCTCCACATTTGTGAAATGAGCTCGAAATGTCCTGTCAGTGGAGCTCCAGTGTCTGTGGAGCTCCAGTGTCTGTGGAGAGGCGGCTCTCTGGGCGCAAGCTACATCCTGACTCTCCGAGATTCAAACTGCGACTGAAGAGGCCACCAAAAGGCTCACAAACAGTCAGGGACGTGCATCTGTAAAGTGGTGTCACACATTTTGCCGCCTGTTTCTGAATGAATGCAAATCAGACATAAGGCAAGGATAGGGGGACATTGTTATCTTCTTAAACAGATTAACAGTAGTCTGCCTGGAGTGAATAAACATTACTAGAAAGTGTGTCAGCCCTTTCAGGGAGCAGTATGAGCAAGAGCTTCAGACAATGAAGCAGGGGTCATTAGCATTGTATTAATGTGGCTATCTGAGCAGTTAGCGAAAGTGTGCAGCCAAGGCATGTGTGTTTGGGTGTGTGTATGAGTGAGAGTGTCTGGGGATGAGCAGAGGAAAAGAGGGGGGGTGGGGTTCCCCCTTGACTGAAGCTTTGACCAAGAGGAGACAGAGGGGGGAGGAGGAAGAGGGGATTGGGTGAGAATGGAGGATGGGTATGTGTGTGTGTGTGTGTGTGTGTGTGTGTGT